>NC_056734.1:876869051-877009051 GCF_019279795.1 Protopterus annectens | reverse complement strand
CAGATGCAAGCACCAATGCTGGTGCATAAGCAAGTGTGGGATCAAGCGGGTGTAAGCGTGTTTGGCTACCAGTATGTGAGTATTGCATTGGTTAAGCAATGTAGAGGCTAATCGAGTGTAAGAGGCTGTAACCAGAGGATATTATACAGCGCAGTCATTCAACAGTATAGAAATGTATCCCATAATGTAGATGTACATGTGAGTGTTTATGTCCAGCATATAGGTACATACATATATAGAGATGTATCAGGGACATACCATGTGGCAACAAAGCATTACAAATGAATGAAACGGGAAACACCAGTGACGCCTGTATTATGTAGTGGTGTTGCTCTATGTGATCATAAGACTCCCTCAGCAGGCATGTGTCAGTCATACATGCACATAGTTGTACATTGGCCGTATACATCACTCTGTGCATGTAATGTACATTAACACAACAGTACCTGTCCAATCATTATGTGTGAACAGTACTCCTGCAATGTGCTGTGTGCAACATCATCATCATGATAAAGGTAAATGGGGTAACCATAGAGGGACTGGTAGTGTTTTGTGTACAATAGGGTCATCCTCCTCACGTGTACCTTGACCATGTAGGAGTGATGTGCATACCAGGACCATGCGCCTGAGGGACAGTGGTGAGGATAACAGTAGTATGTTATGATATGCATATTACAAGGGTTTCATGTGTCCAGTGAGCATGTGTGTGTAATGGACAGCTATGTATACAGCAGATGGTGTCCTAGGAGCCGAATGGCCTTATGTGTGCATAGGTGAGGGTCAGATGTTGGGGAAAGAGTGTAGGTATGGCCGTGGAGGATAGGTAGGACACAGAAATTACAGCATACAGGGTTGGTATATGACACCTGTTTGAGGGGGGATACACCCTGGATGAGGATGAGTCTTTGGCATTCAAAAGCCCATGGGAACAGTGGGATGGAGGTCTCCAGTCATGGGCAACTGCCACTGCACCTACACAGCTGCAAAGGAGGCAGTGCTGGGGGCTGTCCAGGAGGGGCAGCATCACCCTGTAAATGTGACACTCCACCCTTGAACTTGTGTATCTGGCTTCATAACCCTTTAGGGAGCCACCTACACAACATGCCTGGGACTGCACAACAGCAGATATGTACCTGTCTGGTCCCGCTCCCAAGGGGGACATGCTCCATCCTCAGTGGTGGTACCACCAGGAGGTGGTGCAGAGCCAACAGAGGCTGATGTCAATGGATGGGCCCCAGATGTGCTAGTGCCCAGTGCCATGGTCAGCTGAAAGGATCTGCCGGGACTTACCAACCCATTCAGCCTATGGTGTTGCATTTTAAACCCACATATGGCTTAGTGATAGACAACAGCATACAGGACTAACTATGACAGTATGCATAGATATCACCAGCACTCCAACACAACAGATGGTATACATTTGCAGAGGGAGCACAACACATGAATATATACCGCATAGCAACTGTACAATGTGTAGTAGACGTGTGACCACAGCTATGAACAGTTGCCCATCATTGGCTTGTCCCTGGGAATCCCACACAGTGTCAGTCATACCACTGTTTCATGTGACATATGTCCAGTCAGGGATGCGATGGCAGTAACACATCCCTATCATCATGTACTGTCTGCAATCCCCACACCATGCTTCTGCTGTACACAGAAGTGTGTTCAGTGTGTAACATAGGAAACAAATGGTTGCACACACTGACCTGTTCACAGATGGCCCTACAGATGGGGTTCCCTCATGAACAGAGTACTGTCATGTCTGTATTTTAACATGCAGAATAGCCATTACCACACACATGTTAAACAGGCAGTAGTCTCAATGCAGCATAGCTACACTTATATGCTGTAGTTGTGTGGCACATCACCTTCCTGTCATTAAGCTATTTCCCGCTGTGGAAAAGGACTGAGGTACATCCAGATACCATCTGTGATGCCGTGTCAGAACACCACATCCAGGTACCACTCACAGCGACTGTCATGGCCAGATAATAGCATGTTTCCCTAGATAGTGTACTGTGTTTATCATGTGGATGGCTATGGGAATGCCATCACAGCTGTACCACATGCAATCAGCTAGAGGAGGACTGCAATAGGTGCAGAGGCCATCATCTGACCATTTACATCTGTTACAATACACATGCTGCTGCTGTGCAGGTGTACACCTTCACATCCACCAGAGAGTGTGTGTGCGGGACAGGCAATGTTCACCAGGGAAGGGCTTGGAGACTTAACCATAAGCATCATCTGCCACATGCTGAATAGTACAGGGGCAAACCCCTGACTACTCATTACTATTACATGTGCATGCCATTACTACATGTGCTACAGAGGCGGCATGTTGCAGTGCTGTAAGATCATGTGTGTAGGTGATTGAGTGCCATCTGCAACAGATATAGTAGACATACATTAGGTGTGGCTCACATGTCAGTCCACATGAACGGATGCCATTGTCACCACAAACACACTCAAATGGACATGCATTGACACCTTTGTCAGGGCGGCAAATACACAATGCCACACCCCAGTAATACACAGGACCACATGCACCACAGGGGATATCTGGAGGTTCTATGGGCTAGGGCATGTGAAAGTGCTTGACAACTGTTGGTATGCCAACAAGGTTTATACTGGGAGTGACTGTGGTTTGGAGCATCACAATCCACATGCAGACACAGGGTGCCAGTACTGTCATGCAGGTATGCATTGCTCCATGGGTGTGTAGTGTTTGGCTGTGTAAGATGGCTGTACAAGGCTGGGTGAGGGGTAGTCTTTGCCATTGCGTCACCTGACAATGGTGTGCAGTGCAGGAGTGTAGTGTCTGCAATGTCCCACACAGATGGGTACTGCATTATCTGGCCTGACATCCTGGTTACCAATGTCTAGGGCCATAGCTTTGCAATGCATACCATGTCTGTGTTTGATAGTCCTTCACATGGACATTGTCTGGGATGTGCATGTCCCACAATACTGTACAGTGACATGTACAGGTGTACCTGGTTTGTCAGACACATGTAGTCTACACAGCCTGTTATACCCTGATATGCCAATACTGGCCTGGTATGGCGAAACCTGCTTATAGTGAGCAGGTTGGCCCTGCACCTGCATGGATAGAATGGACAGATTAACCGTGGTGTCAGTGGCATGGGTCCATACAGGGCACATGTGTACATCATTGTATGGCCTTAGTGGATCACATATGATGGCACCACATAAATTGCAGCCATTCAGTGTGGAACATAGTGAAGGCACAATGTCCACATACATGTGCCTATTGTATCGCTGTACAGGGTGTCATGTCCTCTGCAGGCCACTGCGGTCACACCTTGCCAACTATCTGTCCTCAATGTGTATGTTACTAGCAACATAGTGGGATATCCTAGGCAAGGGTGTATGTGACTGGCACATGGGTGCGGGACATATACCGGGTACTAGTAGGGATGCATACTTAGTTCACCAGCCCTTTTGCCAGATGTATGGGTATGGTTTGCCAACACAGTGCCATGGCTGACTGACAGCTGTACTCCTTGTGAGGTGGCCAATGTGTCATAAGATGGATACTATATAGGAAAACTACAAAACCCACTCCCAAACTTGTCCAATGGTAAGACAATCATGGCCACCTCTACACAGGCTCTGACAGACAAACACTTGCCATGTCCTGTATACAAAGCCCTACTGTATCACACTGCAACAACACACATTTAGGGCATGTGCTACAGCGAATACTACAAAGCACTGTACTTGTCTCACGCAGACACACACACACACACACACACACACACACACACACACACACACACACACACACACACACACACACACAGTTGGCATGTCTGGGATTAGAACACCAACCTAACTTCTTTACTACACTACAGCATTACGCAGTTACAGAATGAACTACCGAGATTACTGGGACACAGCACTCCCAGAGGTGTATGTGTAGATGGGTAACATCATCGGCCTTGATAACGGTGGGTATAAGAAATGTATGGAGCATGAGCAGTATAAAAGCATTACTCAGTCCTCAGGCAAACGGACACACACACACACACACACACACACACACACACACACACACACACACACACACACACACACACACACACACACACACACACACACACACACACACAAACACACGGCAAGTGTGGGACTATAACACTGACCTAACATGGCAAGTGCGGGACTAGAACACCAACCTAACTACTTTATTACACTACAGCATTACACAGTTACAGAAAGCGCTACAGAGATTACTGGGACACAGCACTCCCAGAGGTGTATTTGTAGATGGGTGACATCATCAGTCTTGCTAACGGTGGGTATAAGAAATGTATGGAGTGTGAGCAGTATGAAGGTATTACTCAGTCCTAAGGCAAATGGGGACACACACACACAGCAAGTGTGGGACTAGAATACCGACCTAACATGGCAAGTGTGGGACTAGAACACTGACCTAACTACTTTATTACACTACAGCATTACACAGTTACAGAATCAAAAACAAAACGCTGAACCCCTGTGTCTTGAAACGCTCAACAAACAAGGCAAGGAAGCGAAATATAAAACTTTTATTCCAATGTAATCCAAAGTTAAGTGCTTTCACTCGATCATTGCGAGCTTCATCAGAACTGAAAAAACATATACACAATTTCAGATTTAAATAACTTTTTTGGCGCCAAAAAACACCCTATCTAAAACAGCATGATTTAAAGTGACAGTGCTAATAAAAATATTACCAACATATATAATGCACAATTGTTGTGAATAGTATAAAATTAATTCCATATAAAACCTATAAAAACAGTATATAAACAATATATTGTATTTGAAAATTGTATTTAAAAAAAATATATGTATTAAACATAAATTTAATACTTATACAATCCTTTATTCCTGGTTCATTAGAGGCGTCTGTAAGTATTTGCCACCAGGTTTCTTTATATGATAATAAATTTTTAGGGGCGCCCCCTCGAGAATCAATAACAATACTGTCAATAATACCAAATTTGAACTTGTGGTCATCACCACATTTTTTAATGTGTCTATAAAGCGCATTCTTATTGTTTTTGGTCCTAATGCTATATAGATGTGCATAAATTCGCTTATTGAATTTCCGTTCTGTTTTTCCAATATAGAACCCTGAAAACGCTACACATTTAGCTAAATATATCACCCATCTGGTGTTACAGTTCCCATATTTGAATCTAATAATGGTCTTATTGATGTTGTCCAAAATGATGTTTTCTTCCTCAAAAATTGTATAACATTGGTTACACCTACCACACTTAGTGGTGTGTCTCTTGCTTAATAATTTATGATCAACTTGTCTTTCCAATAACTTCTTAATATTCTGCCCCATCTTGTTAACAAATATCGACTGAGTGCCCAAAATTTTAACAAGATTCTGATCCACCTGAATGATATTCCAACTATTAGTCATGATCTTTTTGATCTTACCTACATGTGGACCATACTCTAATATACATGCTCTTCCAAAATTGGGTGAGCTTTGGGTGTGTGCATTCTGTACCGGATCTATCCTATTGGCATGATAGTAATAGTCACCTAACAAAACTGTATATTTCTTACCCCATTCTTTAACAATATTTGTTGTTATATTTATCATATTCCTGGTGTCATATCCTCTTTCACTTAATAGGGTAGTGATATATGATACCTCTTCCAACATCTCAGAATAGGTGGAGGTCATCTTGATAGCTCGAATTATCTGACCTCTAAAAATATTGTAAAATAACTTCCTGGGGTGATTGCTTGTAAAGTCTAGATAACTACTTGAGAAGGTATTTTTTTCTATATAACTTAGATTTAAAGCATCCTTCCCCTTTAGAAATGTAAGCATCAAGGTATGGAAGACCATCTTTATTGCAAGTGTACGTAAATTTAAGATACTCACTACTCGTATTTAAAAATAACAAAAATTCATCGAGTAGCATCTTGTCACCATCCCATAGTATGTATATATCATCCAGGTATCTCGAGTAATATTTAATATGCTTGAAGTATTCGCTAGTAAATAGTTTCGATTCTTCCCATTCTAACATAACCATATTGGCGTATATGGGAGCACAAGCTGCTCCCATAGCTATGCCTCTAGATTGTTTGAAATATTCCCCTTCATATTCAATATAATTATGTTCCAAGACTAAGGACATAAGTTCCATAATCAAACAGATGTTATCCCAACATAGTCCACTATACTTAAGAATGCTGTTAACAAAAGCATCTAGTCCACTCCCTTTGGGGATGCAAGAAAAAAGATCAATGATGTCCACTGTGACAAATAATAGGTCAGCATTCCATAAGTTGACCGGATATTTTCTCAAAAATTCCCACAAATCTTTGACTAAATGTGGTATTCGATCATATATATGTTTTAAAAAATGATCCACCGCTGTTCCAAGTGGAAAAGTCTTTGATCTGCTCCCTGATATGATAGGTCTAAATGGGAGGTTGGCTATGTTTTTATGGACTTTGGGAATACCAACTATGGATGCTAATGTAGGATGTTCAACCTGAAGAAATCCATATATATCACCTGAAATTCTATGATCAATATAAAATTCTTCAATATTGAAATCTATTTGTCTATATGCTATCTTTATTTCATTTAGCGATACTATTTCATAATTACCTGAATTATACAATAAATCGTGAATAATAGTAGCGTATTGAGTGCTGTTGTATAAAACAATACCCCCCCTTTATTGGGTCTCATAACGCGAATGTTTCTATTGCTCCTGAATTCTTGCAAAATCATATATTCATCCTTAGATAAATTGTAATTTAATTTATTTCCTTTAATTTGGTAATATAATGTATAAATTTGTCTTGAGACTGTTTTATCATATACTGAAACTGTAGGATGCATAGGGGGCATAAAATAACTCTTCTTTTTTAATATTTTTTGTATAGAAGATCTACCTTCCACATTATTTTCAAATGTGATAGCCAAATTTAATTTACGAATGTATTTTTTAAACTCTTTAAGAGTGTCAACAAGTTTAGGCTTAGTGGTAGGTATAAATTTCATCCCTTTCGAGAACAATTTAAAATGTGACAAGTTGATTTCTGTATCAGAGTAATTATATATTTTAAAATTTTTATAAGAATAAACAACACCTTTTCTTATAATGGATTCACTTACAACTACTTCACTTGAAGGACTAAACAAAGTCGTATCTAGGACCCTCTGGTCTATAAAAATCTCACATGTCCTTTCTGTTTTTTGATAAACTTCCACTACATTAGTTTTTTGAACTGATAAGGTGTCTGTTTTACAACCGTCTGGCTGTAAATTTAGTAATAAGGTATATGATGTTGTGTGTTGAACTCCTTGTATTTCTCTTTCCATTCTTTGTTCCTTGGAGGTCTCCTGTTGCCTCCCTGGTCCAAAAAATGTCTTACTTTGTTGTCATGTGATGTTACATCATATTCATCTTTTTCATGTCTGTGCTTCAAAATATTCTTGCTATTATATTTATTAACATTAGAGTCATTAACATCAACATAGTTGCCTCATTTATAGGCCGTATTATTTTGATATTGTTTAATGTCCCTCTGAAATTTATTACTTTTCCTGTGGTGTGCCCTCTTAGTATTATATTCAGCAGTATTAAACTGTTTCTTATATAATCGCTCCCATTGAGGGAACACTAAGTCATCTTGTATCGTTTTGTTAATAATTTCAACTTCAGCCAACAATTGACTAAGCTGACCATCATTACATTTAATAAGTAATTTCATGTATTCCATGCCAAATGAATCAAACATGGTGTTAAACTCAGATTTAATATTTTCTGTTAACACAATGCCCATGGGAACCTTAAAAAACCTAAGTCCCATAGGCATGACCTTAGAGTTGAAACATTTCATAAAATATGCATTATCAAGCTTTAAGGTGTTAATATTATTAAGTTTCTTACCCAACGTATAAATGATATCTCGAAGGGTACCATGAAAAGGCATAGAATTGCTGAATTTACAGTCAGTATTATGATGAAAGTCACACGAATTGTCCAAAAACCTTTGTAAATGATCAGAATGATGCAATGTCAATCTCTCCTGTCTAACAGATGGAACATTGATGTTTGCTGATGTGTGTCCCGAATGGTTATCATTGACCATATGAGCATATGTCCTCTGAGGCATCTGTCGTTTGGGTTTAGCTCCTATGCATTTAGTCTCATCCTCAGGATCTCCAAAAGTAAAATCAAAAGTGAAGTCTGAATAGCCTAACCTGCTGCTGCTACGTTGAGTGTTAGGAGCCGGTAGATCGATAGGGCTCATCAAACGCTGTGCAGTCCTTTGTCCATTGGGCGATTCCGAAAGAGTTGGACTCAAATGCGGTGAAATATCATGAGTATGACCACTTCCTGTAATTATAGGAACTGCTGAATTGGGCTTGTTAGAAACTAAAGAGTTAGATTCTCCGCTACCAAAATTGGCAGATGGTAATGTCTTACTGCGCCCCAAATTAGTCAATAACAAAGAAAGATTTTGAATTTCGCTCCTTAAATGAACCAATTCGGTTTGTACCTTGTTCCATTCACCTCTGGATACAGGTGGTGAAGAAGCTGGTGAAGCATCTCGATCAGACTCCATGGGGAACAAACAACTGAACATCCTAAAAAGAGACTTTCTCAGTGTTGATAAAACAACCAAAACCAAAAACAAAACGCTGAACCCCTGTGTCTTGAAACGCTCAACAAACAAGGCAAGGAAGCGAAATATAAAACTTTTATTCCAATGTAATCCAAAGTTAAGTGCTTTCACTTGATCATTGCGAGCTTCATCAGAACTGAAAAAACATATACACAATTTCAGATTTAAATAACTTTTTTGGCGCCAAAAAACACCCTATCTAAAACAGCATGATTTAAAGTGACAGTGCTAATAAAAATATTACCAACATATATAATGCACAATTGTTGTGAATAGTATAAAATTAATTCCATATAAAACCTATAAAAACAGTATATAAACAATATATTGTATTTGAAAATTGTATTTAAAAAAAATATATGTATTAAACATAAATTTAATACTTATACAATCATTTATTCCTGGTTCATTAGCGGCATCTGTAAGTAGTTGCCACCAGGTTTATTTATATGATAATAAACTTCTAGGGTTGCCCCCTCGAGAATCTATAACAATACTGTCAATAATACCAAATTTGAACTTGTGGTCATCACCACATTTTTTAATGTGTCTATAAAGCGCATTCTTATCATTTTTGGTCCTAATGCTATATATATGTGCATAAATTCGCTTATTGAATTTCCGTTCTGTTTTTCCAATATAAAACCCTGAACACGCTACGCATTTAGCTAAATATATCACCCATCTGGTGTTACAGTTCCCATATTTGAATCTAATAATGGTCTTATTGATGTTGTCCAAAATGATGTTTTCTTCCTCAAAAATTGTATAACATTGGTTACACCTACCACATTTAGTGGTGTGTCTCTTGCTTAATAATTTATGATCAACTTGTCTTTCCAATAACTTCTTAATATTTTTCCCCATTTTGTTAACAAATATCGGCTGAATGCCCATACTCTAATATACATGCTCTTCCAAAATTGGGTGAGCTTTGGGTGTGTGCATTCTGTACCGGATCTATCCTATTGGCATGATAGTAATAGTCACCTAACAAAAATGTGTATTTCTTACCCTACTTCTTACCCGCTTCACCAGCTTCTTCACCACCTGTATCCAGAGGTGAATGGAACAAGGTACAAACCGAATTGGTTCATTTGAGGAGCGAAATTCAAAATCTTTCTTTGTTATTGACTAATTTGGGTCGCAGTAAGACATTACCATCTATCTCTTTAGTTTCTAACAAGCCCAATTCAGCAGTTCCTATAATTACAGGAAGTGGTCATACTCATGATATTTCACCGCATTTGAGTCCAACTCTTTCGGAATTGCCCAATGGACAAAGGACTGCACAGCGTTCAATGAGCCCTATCGATCTACTGGCTCCTAACACTCAACGTAGCAGCAGCAGGTTAGGCTATTCAGACTTCACTTTTGATTTTACTTTTGGAGATCCTGAGGATGAGACTAAACGCACAGGAGCTAAACCCAAATGACAGATGCCTCAGAGGACATATGCTCATATGGTCAATGATAACCATTCGGGACACACATCAGCAAACATCAATGTTCCATCTGTTAGACAGGAGAGATTGACATCACATCATTCTGATCAATTACAAAGGTTTTTGGACAATTCGTGTGACTTTCATCATAATACTGACTGTAAATTCAGCAATTCTATGCCTTTTCATGGTACCCTTCGAGATATCATTTATACGTTGGGTAAGAAACTTAATAATATTAACACCTTAAAGCTTGATAATGCATATTTTATGAAATGTTTCGACTCTAAGGTCATGCCTATGGGACTTAGGTTTTTTAAGGTTCCCATGGGCATTGTGTTAACAGAAAATATTAAATCTGAGTTTAACACCATGTTTGATTCATTTGGCATGGAATACATGAAATTACTTATTAAATGTAGTGATGGTCAGCTTAGTCAATTGTTGGCTGAAGTTGAAATTATTAACAAAATGGTACAAGATGACTTAGTGTTCCCTCAATGGGAGCGATTATATAAGAAACAGTTTAATACTGCTGAATATATTACTAAGTGGGCACACCACAGGAAAAGTAATAAATTTCAGAGGGACATTAAACAATATCAAAATAATACGGCCTATAAATGGGGCAACTATGTTGATATTAATGACTCTAATGTTAATAAATATAATAGCAAGAATATTTTGAAGCACAGACATGAAAAAGATGAATATGATGTACCATCACATGACAACAAAGTAAGACATTTTTTTGGACCAGGGAGGCAACTGGAGACCTGCAAGGAACAAAGAATGGGAAGAGAAATACAAGGAGTTCAACAAACAACATCACAGACCTTATTACTAAATTTACAGCCAGAGGGTTATAAAACAGACACCTTATCAGTTCAAAAAACTAATGTAGTGGAAGTTTATCAAAAAACAGAAAGGACATGTGAGATTTGTATAGACCAGAGGGTCCTAGATGCGACTTTGTTTAGTCCTTCAAGTGAAGTAGTTGTAAGTGAATCTATTATAAGAGAAGGTGTTGTTTGTTCTTATAAAAATTTTAAAATATATAATTACACTGATACAGAGATCAACTTGTCACATTTTAAATTGTTCTCGAAAGGGATGAAATTTATACCTACCACTAAGCCTAAACTTGTTGACACGCTTAAAGAGTTTAAAAAATACATTCGTAAATTAAATTTGGCTATCACGTTCGAAAATAATGTGGAAGGTAGATCTTCTATACAAAAAATATTAAAAAAGAAGAGTTATTTTATGCCCCCTATGCATCCTACAGTTTCAGTATATGATAAAACAGTCTCAAGACAAATTTATACATTCTATAATCAAATTAAAGGAAATAAATTACAATTTATCTAAGGATGAATATATGATTTTGCAAGAATTCAGGAGCAATAGAAACATTCGAGTTATGAAACCCGATAAAGGGGGTGGGTATTGTTTTATACGACAGCACTCAATACGCTACTATTATTCACGATTTATTGTATAATTCAGGTAATTATGAAATAGTATCGCTAAATGAAATAAAGATAGTATATAGACAAATAGATTTCAATATTGAAGAATTTTATATTGATCATAGAATTTCAAGTGATATATATGGATTTCTTCAGGTTGAACATCCTACATTAGCATCCATAGTTGGTATTCCCAAAGTCCATAAAAACATAGCCAACCCCCCGTTTAGACCTATCATATCAGGGAGCAGATCAAAGACTTTTCCACTTGGAACAGCGGTGGATCATTTTTTAAAACATATATATGATCGAATACCACATTTAGTCAAAGATTCGTGGGAATTTTTGAGAAAATATCCGGTAAACTTATGGAATGCTGACCTATTATTTGTCACAGTGGACATCATTGATCGTTTTTCTTGCATCCGCAAAGGGAGTGGACTAGATGCTTTTGTTAACAGCATTTGTAAGTATAGTGGACTATGTTGGGATAACATCTGTTTGATTATGGAACTTATGTCCTTAGTCTTGGAACATAATTATATTGAATATGAAGGGGAATATTTCAAACAATCTAGAGGCGTAACTATGGGAGCAACTTGTGCTCCCATATACGCCAATATGGTTATGTTAGACTGGGAAGAATCAAAACTATTTACTAGCGAATACTTCAAGCATATTAAATATTACTCGAGATACCTGGATGATATATACATACTATGGGATGGTGACAAGATGCTACTCGATGAATTTTTGTTATTTTTAAATGCGAGTAGTGAGTATCTTAAATTTACGTACACTTGCAATAAAGATGGTCTTCCATACCTTGATACTTACATTTCTAAAGGGGAAGCATGCTTTAAATCTAAGTTACATAGAAAAATACCTTCTCTAATAGTTATCTAGAATTTACAAGCAATCACCCCAGGAAGTTATTTTACAATATTTTTAGAGGTCAGATAATTAGAGCTATCAGGATGACCTCCACCTATTCTGAGATGTTGGAAGAGGTATCATATATCACTACCCTATTCAGTGAAAGAGGATGTGACACCAGGAATACGATAAATATAACAACAAATAGTATTAAAGAATGGGGTAAGAAATACACATTTTTGTTAGGTGACTATTACTATCATGCCAATAGGATAGATCCGGTACAGAATGCACACACCCAAAGCTCACCCAATTTTGGAAGAGCATGTATATTAGAGTATGGTCCACATGTAGGTAAGATCCAAAAGATCATGACTAATAGATGGAATATCATTCAGGTGGATCAGAATCTTGTTAAAATTTTGGGCACTCAGCCGATATTTGTTAACAAGATGGGGCAGAATATTAAGAAGTTATTGGAAAGACAAGTTGATCATATATTATTAAGCAAGAGACACACCACTAAGTGTGGTAGGTGTAACCAATGTTATACAATTTTTGAGGAAGAAAACATCATTTTGGACAACATCAATAAGACCATTATTAGATTCAAATATGGGAACTGTAACACCAGATGGGTGATATATTTAGCTAAATGTGTAGTGTGTTCAGGGTTTATATTGGAAAAACAAAACGGAAATTCAATAAGCGAATTTATGCACATCTATATAGCATTAAGACCAAAAACGATAAGAATGCGCTTTATAGACACATTAAAAAATGTGGTGATGACCACAAGTTCAAATGTGGTATTATTGACAGTATTGTTATAGATTCTCGAGGGGGCGACCCTAAAAGTTTATTATCATATAAAGAAACCTGGTGGCAACTACTTACAGACGCCTCTAATGAACCAGGAATAAATGATTGTATAAGTATTAAATTTATGCTTTAATGCATATATTTTTTTTAAATACAATTTTCGACTACAATATATTGTTTATATACTGTTTTTATAGGTTTTATATGGAATTAATTTTATACTATTCACAACAATTGTGCATTATATATGTTGGTAATATTTTTATTAGCACTGTCACTTTAAATCATGCTGTTTTAGATAGGGTGTTTTTTGGCGCCAAAAAAGTTATTTAAATCTGAAATTGTGTATATGGTTTTTCAGTTCTGATGAAGCTTGCAATGAGCGAGTGAAAGCGCTTAACTTTGGATTACATTGGAATAAAAGTTTTATATTTCGCTTCCTTGCCTTGTTTGTTGAGCGTTTCAAGACACAGGGGTTCAGCGTTTTGTTTTTGGTTTTGGTTGTTTTATCAAAGCTAAGAAAGTCTCTTTTTAGGCTGTACAGTTACAGAATGTGCTACTGCGATTATTGGGAGATAGCCCTCCAATAGGTGTATTTGTAGATGGGTGACATCATTGGCCTTGCTAACGGTGGGTATAAGAAATGTATGGAGTGTGGGCAGTCTAAAAGCAATTTAGAGTCCACCAGCAAACGGGGACAGGCATACACACACACACCCCTGTGGCGGGTATGGAACACCTGCCTATTTACAGATTACTATTACAATACTACATACTTATGAATCACGCCACACAGATTACACATGTCAAGGCTGTCACTTTGACCATCTGGGAATGCGGACATTAACAGGGATGCTGGCAGTTAAGATGTACATACCTGTGAACCTGTATGTTTAAAGTAGGAATCCATCCTGACCTGGGGTTTGCCCATCTGTGGAATGGACGACTATTACCACTATACAGGGTTACAATGGCCATGCCCATACACAGACGTACAGTTAGTAGCACAGGACTGTTCGGAATGCACTATGTGTCCATCTACACAAGAATATAATGGGCATGCTCATACTCCTAGTAGCACAGGGATGACTGAGATGCACTCTGATGCTAAGCACGGAGGGCCACCGTGGTCATGCTATTACAAGTCGATGTAAAGAACACATTGTAATGGGCTCTGGTGTTAGTAGTTGTCATTGTTAGCGGGAACGCTGCTCTACATATATTTGACACCGGTCTTTTACACAACATCAGCTGTCATTCTGGGATGACATGGCTGACAGTAGGCAGGCCTTTGTCACATATCACATGCATCCATGATACAAGGGAGTGTGGATATTACCCAAGTCTCATCTGCCCACACAGTGCCATTTCAAGGCAAATGTCCTAAACACAGGTTAACTCCCATATGCCTACAAGATGACAGCATTGTTTTCTTATGCTAAGCAGTGCTAGATGTGTAGTGTCCATATTCACAGCTGGTAACTGTAGATCCAACAATGGGGAGTACTGACATCTGTGCAGTGAGGAACACCTGGCTGATGTCGCTGTAGTGCACAATAGCACTACCACCATATACCTCAGAACCTAGCACTACCACCATATACCTCAGAACCAGACATGTGGGCCATAACACAAGTATGGACCACTCCAGATGGTGTACCGACATACATAAAGGCCACTCACATGTACTGACCGGTCCCCCACAAAAGGCTTCACAGATGAGCCATGTGCAGGACACTGTGTCACATGCTGCATTCTAGGATGTAAACTGCAGACACCACCATGCCCTCGGACCACCAACACGCAACCATACATGTTGTATGACATAGACGAGTACACCACCATATGACCCTTGACCTGTCTACTGTACTAAGCTCTACATCAACTGTAGAGAGTACACATGTCCTGACACAGTTGCATCATGTGTTATGCAATGCAATGATACCACTGTCTGTGACCAGGTCAGCTGTACACATACAAGGGGCTCTTGGTACTTTCCACCATTAGCAGATGTATGTTGCTGTACACCAGTACACACCCTCATGTATGGATATGACATACATGCACCTGCCCTGGGTATGTACATGCCACACACACAACATACCTGTAAATAGCATAGCTGTTGTAGTCCTTTGTGCAAACAGGTGGCTATAGCCACTACACACATGCACATGGAATGTAGGTCCATGGCTGCTGAATGCTAACAGTACATAAGGTGTGATATCAATGTTGACAGAGGTAACATCCCCCCTGTACTGGTCACCCATCATATCATACAACAGTCCATGTGTCATGTATGTCATTACACATATCCACCAATTGCAATGCCTACAAACATGACCAAATGTCAGGATTGTAGGACCTACACACCTGTACATACAGCGTTGTGCATTCAGATAACATTCTTGTGCAGTTGCTGATGTATGCAGATGGCATGTATCCTAGTACATCATGCAGCTGCAATGCAGCCTCAACATTGCAAACTATATATGGTGATATGCTGAATGTACAGAAAGATGTACCACAGGTATGGACAGATGTGTTGAAATAACTAAGTGGTGGGGCATCTTTGCAGATTGATGTTTGCTGTGGACAGCTCACAGGTGTGTCAAAAGTGGTCCTACAATATACTGTGTAACCAGTAAGCAATGATTTTGTTAATTGAAGGACATAACACACAACTTAGACAGCGGTCAGGGTGACAGCGAAGGTAAATCACTTGACACTTGTTAATAGATATGACGTCCCTAGTGCATATATCAGCACTGTTGGCACAGGAAGCATCAGTACAGTTTATAATGTGTGCAATACTGCTGTACATCTGACATACATAACATGAGCTAGGCAGGTCTGAGATTCACAGTACTGGCATGTGTGTTTGCGTGTGTGTCCATATATGTCATGTATTGTGGAGAATACATCTCAATTGTTACTCACACTCCTGTACACTAGTGTACACATCTGTACAGACTGCAATGTAGAAAGCAGGACATAGGCAAGGGGCTGTATCTCACACATGTGAGGTATCTGTATGTGCATGACATAGGTGTATTAATTACTGAATGCCACAGTATGTGTATATAGGGCTGTCTGGTCCCTGGGGTGAGGATGTATGTTACCATACTGAACTGATAAGACCCCTCCCACCATCCAGGCAAGGCATTCTACTATCAATATTGATGTCCCCGATCTTAGGCCGTACTGACTACCTGTACATGTGTATTCTCTGTGGCACGTCATGTAGGTGCACAGTACTGTAATGATGATGGCAGGGGTCCTCATCCAACCAGTAGCAACTGTGTGCAAGTGTGTGTTACTGTGTCGGTGAAGCCGTGAGTGTGTCTGCGTGTGTGTGTGTGTGTGTGTGTGTGTGTGTGTGTGTGTGTGTGTGTGTTACATTGTCACTGAATACATGTGTGTCAATACCTGAGTGTGTGGGTGCAGTTGTGTGTTGGCATCCTGTCATGGGAACGTGTATTACTGATTCCCATTGAGGCATCACACTTCCTACTGGCCTCTACCCTTGTAATCAGCTAGACCACTCTCTTACCTCACCACTCCATGTAACTATACCTATGATGTCACCCTTTATGGATGTCATGTATGTGGTCACAGTAGCTTAATAAACAGCTATCATGCTCTTGGAATGGTAGACGTGTTTGTAATGTGGGACATTCTCACTATGGCAGGTACATGTGCATGCTGGTATATTCATACATACCTGTGAGTAGTCCACATTGAAATATGGGACACTTAACTGCAAACACTGACATCCACCGGCACATGCAATTAGACCTGAAGAAGGACAGCAGAATGTCATGACCAACATGCATTTACTGTTGTTACACAAGACACATACTGTTAACAGTATTGTACACCTGTAGTACATGGTATATCTGCTTCCTGTCAACAGTCCTCAACATTTGTAAACTACACATATTATCCTAGTCTGTTCACCCTGTGCATCAGACATTATGAGTATGTCCCTGATGGTGTGGATGTCAGGGATGCGGCACAGGCATCATCATATGTACAGGGTGTTAATGTTTACTGGAGGCCTAGGCTGCACTGTTGTTACACAAAACACATACTGATAACAGTATTGCACACCTGTACTACATGGTATATCTGCTGTCTGTCAACAGTCCTCAACATTTGTAAACTACACGTATCATCCTAGTCTGTTCACCCTGTGCATCAGACCATATGAGCATGTACCTGCACCGATGGTGTGGATGTCAGGGATGCAGCACAGGCATCATCATATGCACAGGATGTTAATGTTTGCCAGAGGCCAAGGTTGCACCATTGGATGACATCATGTGTGTATGTTTGGGCCCTTGATCTAATTGGGCGTGTGTGGATGTCATGCATGTGTGTGTTGCGGTGCCCTACATATGTGTCCAGTGTGTGTGTGTATGTATGCACACAGTTCTCCCATGTGTCTGGCCTACACAGGGGTATTATTGACAGCCACAGACTGTACAGGTGAGGTTTTACAGTTCACAGTGTCCAGCCATGGACATGTGACCTGTGCCTGCCAGGGTTGCATGGGCACTACCAGACAGAGGTGCAGATTGAGTACTGTCTGATGTCACTTGTCCACTGGAACCATGTCCCTGTTGGGACCGTCCCGGGCCTGCTGTGTCGTGGTGTGGACAGCACATCACCAGATGCACTATTGCTGCTACCGCCACTATGGGAGCGGGCATGTGAGGTAGCTCATACATGTAGACCTGACACAGGTGATGTAGCAGGCCTACATCCATGTGCCCGATGCCTCACTCCTACCAGATGTTCCAACAGAGACAGCTCACACTCGCAGATTGTCATGCCACGGTCAGCAATCTGCAGTTGAGCATTTACCATCGCCTGGATGCTGTTTTTTAAAGAACAGACAGCAGCCCTCTGTAGCCTCTGATCTTCTCTGTTGCACTGTTCAGAACATGCCTGTGCCTCCATTACAGCCTGAAACATATGTCTGGTGGCACCAGCTGCTGTGCTCTGTCGTACAGGAGCATGTTGGCCAGAGGTCCTCCTACGAGCAGCACTGGCCACATGCCTGTGTGGGGCACCACCAGTAGTCTGGCTGACACCATGGTGTGCAGGCACACCTTCCATAGCCCCCACATTTTCCTGTTCCAAGCTACCATGCGCCAACTGTCCTTCCTCTATGGCCACTGGTGATGGGGTATGTGCAGGTATGGGATCTGTGTGCAGGGATGAGGTGGATATAGATGGAATGGCAACCAATGGCACAGTTTCAGCCCCTGACAACTCTGCCTATGTCCCAATCATACGTTCATCATCACCACTGCTAGAGTCTGTGCGGACACTAACATCTGATGTCCTGCAGGAGGGCAATGCACCTACATCACCTGTGAGGGCAGACAAGAACTGTGCATTACAATCTATACAATAGATACACACACACATCCATGTGATACGGCAGAAGGCATGCAACATGCATGTAATACGGCAGACGGCATGCAGCGCAGACAATAATAGTGGTAGTTATCATACATTCCTAGGTTGCACACAACAGCATGCATGTGTCATAGCAGACGGCATGCAAATTACACAATAATAGTAGTGGTTAGCATACATCCCTATGTTACACCATGTGGACAAGCACAGTTTAACAGCACACCCGCTTGATGTGTGGCATATGACCTTGATAATCACATGTAGTATGACATGTGATCTGCTGACATGTGCAATGACATGCATACATGTTTAACACAATGGTGTCCTGTCAAATATACAGTGGGGCAATGGTGTACCAATTCAGTGTTGTCTGTCCGCCCTACAGATATACTGCAAATTTAGCTGATGTGCATGGCCATTGCAGGGAATCATGAGGCATCTCTAGTGCTATACAGTGTGAGTTACAGACAGGGTTCATAGCCATGACTGTGTTCAGCTACAATACATATATACTGTGGAATGTGACCCACGTCACTGAGGTGTATACACACTAAATCATGATGTGGAAGTTGTGACACAGGTCACTGATGGGTATACGGATGATACCCCTGCACATCTGCAACCATATTACTGCAGCCTAGCAACTATGGCCAGACATGGTGAACATGTCGGTACACCATGTCCCACATGACATCTGTATACCACACACACACACACACACACACACACACACACACACACACACACACACACACACACACACACACACACACACACACACACACACACACACACACACACACATGAGGAGCTAGTATGGCATTTATGTCCAACACCAGCAACGGGAATGTACTGATACTGTATAGGTGACTGCTGTCATGTTGCAACACCCTCAAGATGTTCAACACATCTTATGTGGTGGATTGAAGTTACGCCTACTCAAGATGTGCACAGGCCTGTAGGATGTCTAGTATTCCACATCTACATTATGACCATTATACAAAGGCCATGGTTGAAACATGTGTAGCCATTGTATGACAGGGTGTACACACAAGCACAACACATCTCCTGTGTGTGTTGTTCCATGTCTCTGGCCATCCACCATGGCCATGTGTGTACATGTGTTGTCCAAATTAGTGTGATGAGCATCTATTTCACATGTCTGTGTTGTCCCATATGACATATATGCTCCACTGACAACAGGATTACGCAGAATGTGGTATGTGGGATGTGTTTTCATGTTAGGTAGGCAGTGTAGCAGCCAGGCCAATAGATGTCATGGACATGTCAAGATAGCACATCACATTGTGTGACATTCATAGCCGGGCTATGATCCACACCGGTGAAACCTGTGTGCTGGCCATACTCCAGCCCACTGTGTAGTACTGTTTGTATTCACCACATGTGTAGATCAGATCTGTTATACGTCCCTAAAGTGAACAGCACCTCCACCATTGTATGCACAGCTGTCAACACATCTGGCAATAAAGTTTGTGAGGATACGTGTCGGTGAGGTGATTCACATAGTTTGCAAGTGTTACACATGGGTAGTCATTGTGATGCATTGCAGGTATATTGTGACAGGACCATACATTATGTGTACATGTTGTGAATGGCCACATGGCAGATAGATTTCTGCTTTACGGTTCCTAATAAATAATAACACTCTCACCTGCAACGGGCTGCTGTCACAGCAGAACGCCAGAGGTACCTAAATAGGAGTAACACAGCAGTATGAGCATAATCCACCCCTGTATAAAGGCTACAGGGAGCAATGTGCATAACACATACACCAGTACATTAGACTATACTATGGTGTATGCACATGTGTTCATACACAGAGTAGCATACTATAGTATGCAGCATGTGTGTATACATGCCTTGCATATGATGTTACATTACATATTGTACAGTGACACATGCAACTATATGGAATATAGTTGTTATAGGTGCAGTACTGACTTACCAGGCAACTCCAGGCTCAGTGGTTGAGAGGCACCCACCTCCACATTATCGGCTAAGGCTTGTGGATGTGGTTATGCAGGTGTCCCCAGGTTGGCCAGTAGCTCCTCGATACGTGTGAGTAGGGGCTGGGTTGGTGGTCCACCACCTGTTGCACCTTGTTCCCTGGCGATTGCATTCGCACTCTGTTTCACCCATCTAATGAGGTCTGTACAGAGTCTCTGCATCTGGTGGCATGTGCGGTTGTGGCCATCGACATCATTAACCCTCCTGCAAATTTCCATCCACAGGGCATCCCGCTGCTGTGCATCCTTTGGCACATGGCTGAACAGGATATCATGATTATCGAGTAGGTATGGGATGAGGGCCTCATCCTCCAAAAGTGTAAAAGGGGGAAGCCTTGCATGAGGCATACCTGGAAGACATAATGATGGTGACAGGTCACAGTAACTCACAGAGACATATAGAGTTACAGCTGAACATACATGTGTATCACATTAATTCAGTTTAAATAGTTGTATTTGCAAACCTACATGACACTGACATGTTTGTGTCACACACATGTGACACTCAATGTTGAGTGGATATTATCACCATATATGTGTGTGTGTGTCACCTGATTACATTGCTCATACTCCATGTGGTTGCTGTCTTGATGTGGGCATGTTTGTTTGCCTGTACTGGTGTTCCTACCTATTAGCACATGGCTGGATGTGTCCACATTAATGCAGTCGACCTTGATGCAGTTTATATGTCACATATAAGGACTTACACTGCCTTAACATACATGACCTGTGACCCTGCAGACATGCTCACATAAGGTTTTACATGTATGTGTTCTGCCATATGCATCTACATGGCACTGCACAGTGATTCAACATCCTGCCATGTATCACCTGTGTTGCGCATGTGATACACATGGGACACTGGCTAGCCAGATGGTATTTGCAGGGATGGAAATCAACTATAGCATGTACAGTCAAAGTCAACTAGTGGGTTGTATGCCATAGGCCATGTATGAATCTAGGAAGAAAGGTTACCTGGCAGTAGCTGACAGACGGGTCTGTGGGGCCAGGTGGAGCAGTGCCACATTACTGATCCACAGGGTTAATGATACATATACCATACATTACCATGCAGTCATCACGCCATGTCTGAGAGGGGAGCGATGTGCAGCTTTGACGGACAGGAATGCATAGTATGGCAGGACTATGTCAAGAGTATGGGACAATGATCTGTCCAGCATGTGATAGGTGAATGTCCATGAAGTATGTGTTCGAGATCAGGATGAGTACGTGTAGCATGTCCAACATCACTGGGTTGGACATGGATTTATTCAGGGTATGCATCATGCTACATAGTGGAGATGGGGAATGGGAAGGCTGGTGTAGGCCATCTTCACATGGCCAATACCCCATAAAGGAAATATGTGATCTGATATGGGTCACTTGAGTGTTCTGTATGGCTGGACAATGATCTCTATATTCATGAATGGCACCCTATCTTTATTAGGGTTGCCACATATGACTACCTTACAGGTGTGGTGACGTAGCTATCACAGGAAAGACAACTGCCCAGCTGCATCCCTCACACACAAGTGTCCATTATGTTGACCGCTGCCTAGGTGGTAGTTCATGGGTACAGGGTTATTAACATAGGGGTGACAATGTGAGTCAGCTATTGCTCCTAGGTCATAGTTATTCACATACTTTAATAGGCAGATGCCTTCTGTTTGTCTATGAGGTATGGACTACAATGATGGGGAATAAAATTCATTAACCCTGATATACTGTAGCTGCCACTGGTGTGATGATCGTGTATTATTCAGTCACCTTCTGTAGTGTTGGTTCTGTCAGAAGTCCAGTTGCAAAACATAGGAATGTACATCTAGTATATTGAGTGTAGGTGGCACACAGAATGGGTGATGATGTCCTATAACCAGGCAAGGTTATGATATGCAATGTGACATCAACCATACTGTCATCTACATCTGTACTGCTGACATCACTTAAGTGATCAAGGTTCATGGCCTTCCCATTATCAGTGGTGTCTCCCCCTTTGTGGGTTGTGATACCTATTGGTGTGCACAATTCAGTGTGTACCAACCTGACATGGAGCTATGTTTTACATGATGTGTACGTAGAGAGCATCTTGTTTTGCCATATGTGTATGATACAACCTGTGATGTGGACATGTCCCATGCAGCCTGAGTGCAGCTTGTACCTGCATAGTTGTGGGTACAGGGGCCCTGTGGTGTACATGGATATATGCTTGTGTACCTGTTGGGGGGAGGGGGCCATGTGTTTATGTTATCCAAGACCCTATCTGGATTGCTTATTCATGCTAAGCACTTGTTCAGGACTTGTAAGCACTACGTAAGCTAATAATTACTGTAGCACTCAATTTTCCTCATTACCTACAGATAAGGGTGAATAGGTTTTGTACATACTTTTCTCACTTGTGTAGAGTAATGTAGCTCTTGTACTCACTTTCTTCACTTATCTAGGAGAATGTAGTTCTATATTCAAGCATGTCCAAGAGTCAACTGTCAGTGTTCTCACCTGTCTATCTGATGAATCTGGACATCCTGAGGCAATGTACACATTGCCTCTTGTACACAGACAAGCCTCTCCGTCTAGCACCCAACACTACAACCTGTGAGAGATGCACACATCTAGCCAAACTGGAGGTAAAGGTCTCTCCAACCAAGCCTGACCCTGACTGCCATGTGGAGAAGGTACACAGTCGCACAACACCACACTCATCACATAAGTCTCACTGAATCTTCTCCACCATTAACTGGGAAAACTACTCATGTACCAACACATTAGCTCAACGGTTTCTGGAATTCATAAACACCAATGCCCTGACTCAACATATCCACACACCCACCAGGGGCAACAATATCTTAGACCTCGTCATTAACAAAATGAGTGACTGGTGCTCCACACGTGAAGCCAACTCCTCGTTGATCCGATCAGACCATGTGCTGAACACCGTTGATATCCACATCCTGCATCTACCCCTCATTAAGGGAACCACAGTATAATATGTCTACAAGGCCAACTACATGCTTCTTAAGACAGACGTGGTGGTCGTCATGACACCCACGCAGATGGACAGTACTGTTACAACTGCTGAATCCTACACAAATGCACTCTATAAGCACTTTCAGGAGTGCATGGCTTGTGCTATCCCAAACAGAACCAGGACGCTATACTCCTAATTAACTAAACCAATCTAGTGGTCCCCTGCCATAAACATATTGTACTACAGGAGGAAGACACTGTTGCAAATGAGAGTACAATACCATGCATGGAGGAGATCCCTGGCCAGCCTCAATAAAAAAGTGAGATCCCTTATAAGATCCTCCAAAGCTAGCTATGAAAACTATAACGCAACTAATACCACAACAACCACAAAGCATTCTATAGCTATGTCACATAACTCGATGTCAACAACGAGATCTGCTCTGAGTTACAGCACAAAGGCATGAACATTACAGAAACAATTGATATTGGCAACATCCGGGCAGATCCCTCTCAAAGCTGCACACTCTGAAGGCAATATCACAGCATCCATGGGACTGGACAACATCCCAGGCTGCGTTTTACATGAACTTCAGATCGTACTGTCTCCCCAACTACGCACCATGTTCAATAATAGCCTCATATCGGGCACAGTGCCCCATGAATGGAGCACAGCAACAGTTATCCCACTCCACAAAGGTGGTGCTACAAAGGACCATGGGACCTATTTCCCTATAGACCTGACTAGCCTGGTCTGCAAGGCTATGGTGCACATCGTGGATCACTGTCACAGAGACATTGGGTACCTCCCAACCTTTGACCCCTCCCTGTTTGGCCATGTTAAGGCCAGACCATGCCTCCTAAACCTGGTGTACTTATTAGAGACAGTTACCAAGGTATTAGATGAGGGTAAGGAGGTCCACACAGCCTACCTAGATCTCTCATAGGCTTTCAACACCATTCCTCCTTCTGGTATTATCAACATACCCATCCGCCTGAACATTAACCCCTATGTCATGTGATGAATTGCAAAGTAGCTCATGGACAGAACCCACACAGTGGGAGTTGCATACCCTAGGTCTGACTGTATACCATTTACAACTGGTGTCCCCCAGGGCTTAGTCCTAGGACCCCTCATGTTCGGTACATATGTCTCTGATGTACAGACAAGCACAGGAGGGCTTTGGCTGAAAAGATTTGCAGATGACTGCAAACGAGGGGACATAATTGTTTCCCCAGCTGTTACAGACACCCTCTGGAAGGGGTGCACTGAGACGGATACGTCGTGTTAATATCATGGCGTCAAGCTGAATGCCTAAAAGTGCATAGTCATCCCCTTTGGATATAACTAATTACCCGCAGACTGCCACATAGGTGCTAGTCCCCTACATACAGAAAAGGTAATATGGGATCTGGGAACCCCAGTAGATAGCAATCTCTCCTTCGATACCCATAATGACAAGGTGGTTAGAATATCCGTCTACATGGCCTCCCTAATCTCTAATGGGTTCGCATCCAGATCAGAGGGGCCATTGTGACTCTACACATGTCATATTAGACCCATTAAAGGATACAACACCCCATTTGGGATATACCTTACAAGACAACTGCAACAGCTTGGAAGACCAAACCAGTACCACACTAAGAGGATTACTGACCTCAAACAGATGACCTATGCAGCCCAACCTACGAAACTCCAGCTGTACTCAGTTGCATACCACATACTCACAGGTGATCTCTGCTTGAGATACAAGGCCCATGTCCAACCCTGTATTGCTGGATATGCTTCACCTAAACAGAAGCCCCTGAGAGCCACATGCTCTAGGGATATACACCTAACCACAATGATGAGTAGGACGTGCTGGACAGATAGATTCCTGACCAGGACACTCCCTATGCTTTGGAACATGATTCCAATGTACATCAGGCAGGGCCCCTCATGAGCACTCTTCAAGGGAAACCTTGACGTGTGGATGGGAGACAGACATTTACCCCGGGGATCACTGCAGTGGCTCTGCTGGACAGAGGCACAGTGAACTATTGGCTCTGCCATTCAGAAGCACAGGAAACCAACCTATGGGGGTGGTGAAAGCCAACACATGCTAGCTTTGCTTACAGATACCCTTGGTAAGACAGCCTAATACCTACCTTTGCACATATTACATGTTTTATGTGCATGGATAGTTAAATAGCTCTTCCATTTTACTTTGCTATCATGCTGATAAACTGTCAGCTCACTAAAAGACATATGCATCATGTTATTGTGTATTGTATATGCCAATTGACATAACTAATGTTTGCCTAACATTACAGTAATGCTATGTAGCTTGTAATACATATCTGCCTACAATACTGTACATTACACAGTTATTGGCACAATATCCCACAATGCAAATCATACTTGCACAGTGGCCCAACCTTCCACATGTTATTCTCTGCAATACACCCATACATATGGCTATAGTTACAATATATCAACATATACTATCTCCTGTTATAGCACATACTTGTTGGACCAGCCCTGCCACTGACATCGGCTGGTGAGGATTATTTCTGTTCAAAGCCCTTATATAGCATCCCTTGTGGTGTATGCTATGTTTGCCTTGTCACCTACAGCAGTACACACAAATACTACAAGCATTACTATGCTCAACAATACATCACTACAAGATAACTGTTTCCACTATATGGATTGCGTGCACTTAAAATACTACAGAATAGTACTACATACAGAAGACATATTGACTGTTCTACATACCTTCTTAGTAACCCGAGGTGTCATTAACTGTTGATTCAATCCTTTTCGGTTTGTGTTTCAATGTTCTTTGTAACGTACTGCTGGTATATATGGATGGTTTGAATGTGTGATAACACATCCTTTTCTAGTTATATATCGGTAACATGTAGTATCCTGTCCACCAATTCCTGTTCCAAAGTAGTTAATTGGATGCACATCAGCTGTACAGCTACTCCATTAGCTGATACCATGGCAACAGTGGTGTATAAGTAAGTACTCCTTTTGGGTGTTGTCCATCTGCCTTACTTTCAAGGGAGATGGCCTAGATGTATTATTGCGATATATTTCAACAGCTATATGGAGACACACAGAGATATATTAGCTTCATGACTCCTGTGGACTGTGTAATGGCTAGACAATTTAGTTCTACATGTGAGTACAGCTGTTACATTTTGGAACAGTGCTACTTATGCAGGGTTTGTTTGTACCTGATACTTCTGCAGATGTTTAAGTCTGGCAAGGATGTTTGGCCAGCTCAAGGCCGTATGGCTATGCATGAACTGTTATGTGGTGTACAATGTGCTCACCAGACATCCTTGATTTGGTGTACAAGTGTAGCATACTGTGCTGTTACTCACTAATTGCTAACACATCCCGGTGTACATACAACCCTCTGAAACAGGATTAGTGCAAACAAACCCTATTACATCAGCAGCTGTTTCGCTGTATAACAGCAGCTATTTCACATAGGGCCATGTTAGTGTGTCTCTGGCAAGGTATGTTAAGGCTTTTGCGGATGTCGTACAGTGTGTGAATGATTTGCGATGTTATTACAGTTTGTATTGTAATATGTTTGGGTGTGGGGGTGATGTTGGTGGGTATGCTTAGCAGATGCAGGTGTGTAGGAAATGCTTTTATACATAATAGCTATGTGGGTGAGGGTTCCTTCCCTATTTGAATGCCTGTCCTTTTGTGAACTAATACAATGGTAATTGCAGGCTGATTCATTAAGGCATTGTTATGTGGTTCCTGTATAGCATGCAGGTGATGTTAGTCCTTGAATCCCTTCAGTAATACATCTGAATGTAATAACGTGCTGCTACATGATAGCTGTGTATTTCTGTCATAGGTATTTGCAGTCATTGTAGTTGTGTTGATGACTGACCCTCTTTGGCTATGGTTGCCACCTTTTCATATGGCCATAGTGGGACCTTTTTGGGACACACATCTGATTTTACAGGCCGACACAAACCCATGGTCAGTACAAGGGATAGAACTTTCCTTTCTTGCCTAATTATAAGCTTATTCTTGTAGCAGTTTAGTTGCTTATCCTGTTTCCTGTAACATGTAGGTATTTTAGATACAGAAATAACTATTGTATGCAACTATTACAGTACATATGGGATATAATTATGTCCTACAATCCCAGGACATTTGCCACTTTTAATATATTTGGTCAGGAGACAACCGCCCAAAGAGGGAGTGTCCCTCGCAAAGTGGGACACGTAGTAAAACTATCACTGGCTCATGTCCATAGCACATATTTGTAATACTGTATAGACATATACTCTCCATATCCTTTGTTCATAAAGGTTGGTAGTGGCGGAATGCGTGATTGCTATGGTCTGTGTTATACACGTATATGAACACTTTAACTGTTGTATATGGGAGACCTACGGAATCCCAAAATCACAGTGTTCCGACGCACACAGCACTGGGACCTGACTCCTATACCCCACATTACCGACATAGACAGTAACTCACGAAGGTAACACGGACATAGAACACACACATGCACAAACAGACACACTGCTACCCAACACATCCAAACAAACCATCCTACACTATGTATGAGCAGGTGGCCAAGCCCTTCTACACCCACCATGTAGGTGTCTGCACCCCCCACACCACCCTCTACTTTAATATTCTACATCCTAGGTTGCACAAACAGATGCACAAAGCTAACCCACAAATCACACATTACAGTCCCCCAAGAACACATACAGAACACACACAAAACACACACTAACACACACTACAGCCCTAAGAAACACACGTACACACTGTAACCTACCCAAACCGCAACACCAGAATCACTAACTGTCCATTAACATCGTGGGATTACACCTCGCGCATCAGGTGTTTCGGTACTGTGTTCGTTCGGACCTTAAGCCTCGGGATTACACACATCGGTATGTAAAGCAGTCGGTATGTGGTAGGTATCCCATTTATATGTACCTCCATGGTTATGTAGATGTTGTTAACCTAGCTATATATCTACATATATATGTATATCCCCATATATCGACATATCTCTCTTCCTCTCTCTCTCTATAAATATATATATATATATATATATATATATATATATATATATATATATATATATATATATATATATATGTATGTATATATATAGATATATATATATATATATATATATATATATATATATATATATATATATATATATGTATATATAAAACATACACCTTTCAATGGTTACATGCTGGTTTGTCCTATTTCGACACATTCCTACCTTTTGTGTTTTATTCTGTCAGTATACACGACTGCCATTGGTACATCTCAGGTAGCTTAGTGGTATGTTATTGTGATGAATGTGTACATGGTTGCATGTTCTAATCCTGGCAGTGATATCTTACCTCTCAGAGCAGGCACTGGTAGTGCAAGGGTGATTAACGCACATTTCCACGGTTGTGTCTTCCACATGTTTATTATTCTGTGGAGAACTACCTATATATGCAAGCTGTGTTTAAGGTATACTATGTAACATGTACACATCTGTGAAGATTCCTGTCAGGGATACTCCCCATTATCTGGAACTACATCTCTGATTACATTATACAAACCCCTCACTGACACTCCAGGGAATCCTTGCATAGTGGGTGATGAACAGTAGCTACACCCCAGGGATCCTGCAAGTGGCTCTGCTCCACAGAGGGAAAGTTAGTTGATCGATGGGGTGGTGACAGTAGACATGTTTTGCCTATGCTTATGAGTGGCCTCAGCGGTTGGGCATGTACCTACCTATGTATCTATGAACCTGTATGTACAGTATGGACACATGCTGATAGCTTAATTTACTGTTCAGGTATTGACTTACCTTCTGCCAATGGCAGTTATGTGTAGAATAGTTGAGGGCTACCTATGTAGGATGCACACAGTAGACCACCTATGCATAACAATTTACAGGTGGTTGTGTGTGTGTGCCATCCCATGTTTGCTGTGTGTGCAGGTGGAAAAGGGTGTCAGTCCATGAGTGCCTACACTGTCAGTGTGTGTGCTATACATTCCCTCTTTGCCAAGGCATGGGCATACTGGGCACGCCTCCATTTGCCTACTGGGGCTAGCACAGGTTGTTCGTGGTCTGAGTCCACCTGTGCCTGTGTGACCCTTGGCAATGGTGGTGGGCTGTGAGGGCCTTCACCATTCTGTCCCTGCTGCAGTTGTTTCCGCAGGATCATATTGTGTAGCATAGCACATACTATGAAGGTGTGAGCACACATTCCTGGAGAGTACTGCAAGACTCCACCAGATATGTCCAAGCAACAGAACCGTGATTTCAGCATCCCAAACACATGCTCTATGATGAGTCTGGCTTCTGCGTGTGCCTCATTATGGCATTCTTGCGTGGTTGTGTGTGCATTTCTGATTTGAGTCATCATCCACAGTTCCAGTGCATAGCCAGCATCCCCCACCAGGTGGCCATATGGGATGTCCCCTCTGGCAAATACCTGATACAGCTGTGAGGCATGCCAGATGTGGGAGTCGTGATAGCTTCCATGGCTGCCAGCACACATATCCATGATAATGCCCTGGGCATTGCACACAACCTGGCAGTTGATGGAGGGAAATCTCTTGCAGTTTATGTAGCGCCTACCCTGCTCACTAGATGGTGACTTGATGTGTATGTGCGTGCAGTCTATTGCACCCAGTACCTCTGGGTAGTCTGCCACACGGTGGAAGAGATGCATATTGCTGGCCAACTCCTCCTGCATTCGGGGTAAAAGTATATGTGCGCATTGGCATGTGGTAACATGGCATCCAGGAACTGGTGGAATACCCTGGATGCTGATGCCTGTGAGATCCCCATTATATCCCCAGTTGGCCTTCGGAAGGTACCTGTGGCTAGTATTCTCAAGCTTACACATACCTTTGTGTCTACTGGGATGGGTTCCTTTCTGTTACTTCTGGCTCTGAGGCATGGCCGGTACAGTGCAACAAGTTACTGTATGATGTCCCTGTCCACGCTGTAACACTATACTATCTCCAGATCATGTAGCCCCTGGTAGATTACCCTGGGTCTGAACACTCGTCTCCTCCTCCAGTGCCTGAGATGGTTGTCAGTATCATCCTCCACACCACCGTCAGTCTCCAACACATGCTGGTTTATCAATGCTATGGCAGCGCCTAACATATACATATTAAAAGTTCCCCATCTGTATACACCAATGGTGCAGAGTTACAGGGAATACACAAGTGTGTGTGGGGCTTTCACACCTTATACTATTGTGCAATGGATGATGCTGGTGTAATTGGGTGTGTTTGTGCTATTCCAGCTGCAGGGTATCTTAATTATTGGTTTTACAGCAGGTACTGCTATTGTGGGGCCTTTGCTGTTGACTTACGCTTGTCTGCCATGATTCATCTATTGCCCTTTACTTCTATTTTCAACCCGATTCACCACCCATTGTTAGGCATGCATCCAGCTGCTGCCTTTCTTGTTTTGTGCTTCCACAACCCAGGATTGTCTTGGGAAATGTATTATGTAGCTGATCTACTGCAGGTTTTCTTTGTTCTGCTGTGACACTTCTCTTTTCTTTGCTGTACGGCACCTCCCCTTTCCTGTTCTGCAGGTAGCTGCTACTAGCCTTGTTAGCTGTTGTCTATGGCCTACTGTGAGTTTCTAGGTGTTAATTACTCATTTGTACTCAAATTACCATGCCGCATCATTTCCTTATTGTCTTCCTGTATCCTTCCTGTTTCAGCTGTGGTGCGCTGCGCATAACCGTTTACCAGGTTTTGTGCGCATTTTCATCCGCGTTCACATGAACTTTTGGTTACCTTGTGTGCTCTCAGCTAAGCAAAGCTATGGCTACTTCCACACCCCTATCCTGCGGCATTGCTTAGCAACACGCAACACGGATTAGCAATGATCCAATTTGTTTACAGCTACGGTGGTGCGCCTCTCTCTTGATGTCATGTTTACCCCCAGGCCACTCCTCAGTGTTGTAACACTATGCCATGTGGTACATCCTTATGCCGGCGGGGCGTTTGCAATTCAGTATTACTTGACTCATTTGCATGGCATTGACTGCTAATTCCTAGTTACCGCACGGAACACTGTCACAGACCCTTAGCAACCCTTGCGCCATGGTTGTGGTGTAGCATGCGTGTCATTGACTATTATGGGGATATCATGAATTGTGTTACATTAAAGTTTTATGACATCTAAATATATTTTCCTTATGATCCCGTTTGTGCACAGATGCACTGCGTTTTACTTTGCGTTGGTGTGGCCATGACATTAAATGTTAGTTTTTATATGTTGAGCATGTTGTTTTATGCCATTGGCTATATATTTAGCCATTGGCATATATTAACATTATAATACGTACGTTTGGTCCGCTTTCATGGCTCCAATTTTATGCTTGACAAAATGTAAACCTTTTTTTTGGTTTACATTTCTGCATGCTTACACTTGCACAACTTAGTTAATCACAATATACCTTCATTTGCATGCTACAGTGCTGCACATGGGGTAATTAGCATACATGCGCCGGGAGCTGCGCAGCTCTGGCGTACACTGGTAATGCACATAGAAACAGCTCTTACCTGAATCGCTCGATGGCCATATTTAGTGCTAGATGGCCGGCGCTACTCCGGCGCATGGTGCAAGCTTCATGAATTCCGGGGCTAGTGTTTCTGCTAGATGTCATTGAAGGGTGCATCAGCAGCACCTCCTCCTAACCTCTAGGATTGGTGAACCAACAGCAGATTCTCAGTCTCATTCTCTCTGGCCATCAGCATTAAGCATCTGAGCTGTTGAGTGAACTCAAGTGATCTGGGCCACAGACAGTTCTATATCCCTCTATCCCACCAGCTCTGGCTTTAATATAGGAAATTTTGTTAATTTCTAAGGCAAATTGGCACTCTGTTCTAACTGGCAGGTTTAAGGACATGAAGACATTCAGAGCAGTGAATAATACGGAGACTTGAAATGCACAGAATAAAAGAAAGAAATATCAGCAACTGGGAGGAAGGCACTCAAACAAACCATGCCTGCATTTTCCCTTTTTGAAAGTAGTTTGAGTAGCTGCCTATAAATGAATGTCCTTTGATTTAATGGGGAATTAGGCTGAAGGAATGTAGTTTGGCAAGAATATGGTGTACAAAATGGAAATTATTATCAAGAATCAGAAAGCTCAACAATTCTACTTATCCTAGCAATAACCGAGTGGATCATATAAACAAAGGTTTTCAAAATAAAGTCTTCTGGCTTCTTCAGATTATAGGGCAAATAAACAAACTGACAAGCCACATCGCTCCTTAGTGAATTGCATTTGTTTGTTTCTTTTGTAATTTTTAAAATGATATTTTAAAGCCTAGAAAAAATGAGACATGGTCCAATATACTGTAAAGCAAGATTTGTTTTAATTAGTTCCTGATGAATACTGGTGTGAAGATAGGAGGTACTGCCAGCCATGCCATAGAGTGGATGTATGACTTGTGCCACCAGAGCTAGCTGGAATTTTGTAAATAATTATATGTCATTTGTATATCAAACTGGTCTGTATAAATGTTTGTGCTGAAAATGTATTTGCAAAGTTTGCTTGTGTTAAAATGTATCAGCAATGTGCTTGTTTGAATAAAAAGATTAATAGTGGATAGTGGGACAACAGAGGTTAGCCAGCTAGCTTACTTTAAGAAAAATAAGGGACATGTAAATGAGCTGTTAAACCATTAAAACATTACCCCACAGTGCTGACTAGGACTGGAGATGATGAATCTGGAAGAAGCCTTTATTAGCCAAGTGAAAAGAGGGGAAGCCCCAGCCACTGCCATAAACATTTAGATGTGTATTGTAGCTGTCTATGCTAAATCCTGTCTAAGCTTCAGAGGGGAATACTGAGAGAGCCTAGAGTCAGGTGACCAGATGAGGTCATTCTGCAAGCCATCTTGGATATTATATTTAACAGGGAGTAATCTCTTGAGTATTGAGTATTCTGTTTGGGGGAACCTGACTAGAAAGACTGCTCATGCATTTCATTGTGCCTTGCTCTACTAAGTACGTTATTAGGGGAATAGTAATTCTCCTAGATTCAGTCAGGAATACTGATGCTTAGTTTAGAGATCATTTTTCTTATTTGTATGAGTCTGTCCATCAATGTTATTTTCAATATTTCCTACGATTTGAACTCTGGAGTTTACAGTAAATATATATTTAGCATATTCTTGTTATTTTATTATTTATTAAATATATTTAAACTTTTCATTGTGGCTGGTCCTTTTTAGAAAATATAAGCTTTGACTGTATTTGCACATATTTATTTGGTGATAACTCTGACCACTCCTGAAAGCCTTGTTGTTAGGTCAACATTACCATTTGTATTAATATTAACTTCACTCAACATTATTTGGTTGTCCTTTTAAGAGCCTGACTGTTGACAGTGAATCTAACTTATAGTCCTGGCAAAATTGGTAAAGCAGGTAATCTATGCCAGCCTTTCCCAGGTGTTGTGTGTGTGTGTGTGTGTGTGTGTGTGTGTGTGTGTGTGTGTGTGTGTGTGTGTGTGTGTGTGTGTGTGCGTGTGTGTGTGCATGTGTGAACATTAAAAGTCAAACAATGTGTGTGTCAGCTACTTGGGGCTGGGACACGAAGCACTGGTTTCACAGTGCCAGTGGGGAGCCTTACTGGGGACCTGGGGAGAGGCAGATAAAGACACCCAGACCCTATGCTGAGAGTGTGCTCTGAGTGCTCTTAATGGAAATTGTGCTTGATGCAGAGATGTATGCATCTGGAAATACTGAGTGTATCCATTTTTATTCCAAGGGCACGTCCCTCTCCAGTGTGAATGGTGAGGATTCAGGCTCCTTGATTACTGACCCAGCATGGGATGTCACAACCTGTCACTTCATTTTCCTCATAGGATTCATAGGAACGTTCATGCAATTTTAAACTTTTAATGATGTCTGCCTTGCTAATACCCACTCTCAGGGTGTACGCCTTTTCTCAAGGAGGGTGAGGTCATGTAGCCTCAGGATAGATCTGACCATAGCCATCCTGGTTTATTCTGGTTTATTCTGAAGGGAGATGCTGAATGACACTGCTTAACCTACAAAAAAATGTATTCCAGAGAAAGTGAGGCATTCAGCAATTAATTTATCTTTCCATTGGGTTCTGTTTCTCTGCTGATGAAAGTTCGATTCTCTGGTCCTAATACTAGCTGAGCTATCAGCAAGGAAAGCCTTGTCTTCCTATCCAAAAAGCACACCAACTTCTAATGCCACCTAGAGTTACCTGTCTGTAAAATACACTTAAAGGTAAGTTTCTAAACTTCTGAGTGTTGCCATCTCATGTCTCATTTTTTTCCTGCTGAGATCTTAGGATGAAGGTGCGCTCACAGTCAGATGACCCACTTTAAAAAATGTTCATGCCTGTAAGTTAGAAAAATATTTTCCATTAATACGTAGTTAATAGTTTTGCAGTCCAGCTGACCGTTAAGGATCTAGCCCAAATTTTTAGTTGCCCCCAAGCACGATTTGGTTATGTGACTTGCTCAAGGTCATACTGTAGACAAATGAGGGGTGAGGAAAATAAACCCAAAACCACAGGCACTACTGCTAACAGCCTTAACCCTCTTTGCCAACTACCATCTGTTCTTCCTAAAGAACATTAAAAATTCCTCAGATATGCAATATGAGTGTTATAAAAATCATGGTTAAACTTTTTTCATGCATTACCATGTCCTTAATGTCTATAAATCAATTTGTGTAATATTATCCTACTTAAATCTTAACTTCTGAACACTGTGTTGATTTTTTTTTGTAAAACTATGCAGCTACATATATTTTTACTTATCTGAATGCGCCATGTATAATTTATGTCACTGTAACCTTTCCTTACCTTTTCACATCTGTATTACAGATGTTCCACTTGGTACAGGTCATGGCTGAAAACATTCTAATGACCAGACCACTTTACTCACTTATCAAAAACATGGATAAATACTAATCAAAATTAATGGGCAGATAAAAATGGCAGTATAGCATAGAAACAAATAAACCTGTCCTCATATTTTGCAATGTCATGAGCTATGTAATTTATACCATGTCTCATCCTCTGTTTCCATGGCTCTACACAATGAAAAAAAATAACAAAAGACAAGATAGCTTTATTGGCTGCTGATGTGAGAAAAGTCAAATTAATGCAATTTACTCTAAACATCACTTGGGAGAGTGTGTATAAACTTTGATAAATGCCTTTATTTTGTGGCCAGATTTGCCCAACTAATTTTAACAGAAGCATTTTCAACATCCGCAGAGACTTGATATTTGGAAAGGCTTAAGTGAATGCTCTGAGGTTATGTTACACTGACAGTGTTTTCAGATGTCTTTCCTCTTCTTATTTTAGTGACACTCATCTGCTAAGAGAGAAGAGGAACAACAAGGAATTCAGCAGTTTCAGAAGCAACTGTTACTAAAAAGAAATTGCAGCTGATTTATCCTGTATTAAATGTACCCTTTAGGCCAATTACCAATTAGGTTACATATCACTCAGAAAACCACACTGCTTTTTACCGGGAAAGTATTCAAGTCATAAAATCCTTTCCAATATGCAACTTCAGATATTACCTGAGACATCTGTATAAAAATCTTTAAGCTGCTATATAAAGTGGTCTGCCAAGAGAATTTTAAGCTAATTTTCAGTTGCTAATAAATTAATTTTAATAACATTTCTGATCATACAACTGAGTGTATAGCTTTCATTTTTAAGTTTCATTGCATTTAATATTAAAGCATACTTGACTGTATGCCTTGGTCAATACCTGTAGCATGTTTCCAGAAAATGGGTATTTCTTAAATGACCACATTGTATAGAAGGCAATTTCAGTAGTATGAATAGTTACATGGGGGATTCAATAATGCCTAAATGGTCATTATTCACCATGTGCACATTTAGATTCAGTAAGCACCATGTAGAGGTGCAAACCCCTGTGCAAACAAGGTAAACACCATGGCATGCTAATTATAGCATAAACAGCTGAAATGCATGCTAATCAGGCAATCCAACATGGTGGAGCTATTCAACAAGCTATTAAGCATCAGTGTAGATTCTGTGCTGATTTTTTTTCCTGCAAATTCCAAACCTTTTGAAATATAATTGCAGAAAAGAGTCTACAAAGACAGAATGTTAGGGGGCACTGCTACTTTAATACATGTATATGTGCTACAGGCTGAAGCCAATGATGCTCTTGCTGATGCTAATAGGTCTAGACCATGAAGGAGGAGAGTTTTCAGGCCCCGTTTAACTTTTCACAACCTACATGATGTGGAAATTGTAGAACACTATAGCATGGACAGGGACGCACTACAGGAACTCTGCAACTTCTGCTGTCCTCAACTCAGAACCAGAGCCAAACAAGGGGAACCCATCCCAGTGGAGACAAAGGTATGTGTAGCCTTATAATCCTAGCTACAGGTATCTTTCAGAAATTAACAGGGGACATGCTGGGGATGTCACAGGCTTCATCATCCAGGGTCATCTGCCAATTCATGAATGCTATGTTCCAACATGCCAGTGACCACATATATTTTCCCCATAGTTCTGAGTACAGGCCCAGAGATATACAGGTGTTCTACCATGTAGCACACTACCCAGAAGTATTGGTAGCATAGATTGCACACATATAGAAATTAAGGCACCACCCGGGTAACAGTGAAGGCTCTACATAAACAGAAAGGGCTACCACTCTATCAACTGCCAAGTCATGTGGAATGCCAAGGGAGTCATCCTGAATGTGTGTGTTGACAATCGTAATAGTTACAACAGCTACTTTAATGTCAAATACTTCACAGTTAAAACAGGTTAAGCGCTTTCATCTACTGCCCATAGATTTCTTCAGAACATTGACCCTAATGAGTCAATCACATTTATACTAATAAAAATTCCCGCCCTTTTTCAATTGATTAATAGTGAACAATAATAAATATTTAAAAGAATACACAAATTCATAGTTAAAAGACTTGTTCTTAAGAGACCTAAATTTCAGTAGGAAACTTCTACCAATGTGTAACACTCCTATAACTACTACCTATACTGTTAATATAATAAGAATATACAATACACTATTACAGAATTAATAAGTTGTATTAAACAACTCCTTCATACTAAGATTTATACATATAATCATAATATATGTCTACCAATATGTGGCACCCCTGTATTCACTGCTTAAACAATTCCAATGATAAAAATGTACTATACACGGTTTCAAAATTAATAAGTTGTATAAAACAACTTGTATACATACTAAAAATAAAATGTGTAGTTGATAAAAAGCTATTGCACAATAATGTCTGACCAATATATATGTAATATAAAAATGAATTGTATCTATACACCTAACATAATGTAAACTAAATCTTAATGACAGGTTTAGTGGGTATACGTTCATTTAGTCCTGGGGGGTTAGCAGCATTCAACCAAATTTGCCATCTTATTTCTTTCTCCCCTAGTTTGGCTTTTATATTACCCCTCTGGGATTATTTTTAACTACATCAAGTATAGCAAATTTAAAAGTCTCACATCCGGTACTATTCTCTAAGTGTCTATATAATACATTGTTTTTATCCTTTTTCTTAATCCAATAAAGCTGGTCATATATCCGATTTCTAAATCTTCTGTCAGTTTTCCCAAAGTAATAACTAGAACATTTGGTACATTTTCCTAAGTATATAACATGTTGTGTCTGACAGGTCCCGTTCTTAAATCTAATTTTGCCAATGTTACCCTTCCCCAAGTATATAGACTTCTCTTCCATAATAGCATGGCACTGATTGCAGAGTCCACATTTAGTAGTACTTTCCAAAATATCTGTTGTAGTATCCCTCGTGTTGGAAGGCCTGGTTTCTATCATTCTTTTAATATTGGCCCCGGTCTTGTACACAAATCTGGTCTGTCTCCAAGTCTGCTATACACTCCTTCATCACTGGTTAGAATATTCCAATTGTTATATATGATTTTCTTAATCTCCCCCACAAAAGGACTAAATTCTAGTATACATGCTCTGTTAAATCTTGTGTTATCCACCTTACTATCTTCGTTCCTTAGAGGGGTGATGGCATTACCCAAAAGGGGATGTATTTTTCCCCCATTCTCTAATTAGGTAACTAGTGATGTCACTTATTAGATTATCGGAATATCCCCTCTTCTTAAACATACCACCTATGAAATTAATTTCCTCAACCATATCTACTTATAGTGTAGTCATACCGGCAGCTCTAATACACTGCCCTTTTAAGATAATTCTTTTTCGAGAATGGGGATGATTACTGGTGTATTCTAGATAAGAATTACAAAAAGTCTCTTTCCGATATATTCTGGACTGAAATTTGTACCCATCACTAAAAATATATGTATCCAAATAATTTATACCCTTTCTACTGTAACTGTAAGTGAATTTTAAGTATGGACAAGTGTGGTTTAAGTAATCAACAAAAAGGGCTATGGATTCCTCAAATCCGTTCCACAACAAAAACATATCATCCAAAAATCGGACATAACACAAAATGTATTCATTCCAGTTGGTACCTATAATATATTCTTCCTCCAAATCCAGTAATACTAAATTGGCATATATGGGGGCAATCGCTGCCCCCATAGCTATGCCTTGAGACTGTTTGTAATGCTCTCCTTCAAAATAAATGTAATTACTGTCCAAAACTAAATTAATAAATTCTGTTATTAGATCAACCCTGCCCCACTCAAGCTGTGAATATTTATTGACACTATTTGTAAATCTCTTCATACCATCGATCTTAGGTATACATGAAAATAAATCTACTATGTCGATGGTTAAAAACACTAGATTGTTCTTCCATAATTCTGCCTTTAGTCTACTCAGGAAGTCCCATGAATCATTAATTAAGTGTGGGACCTTCTGGTAGATAGGTTTTAACCATCGATCAATAGCTTTTCCAAAAGGAAATGTCTTACTCTTGCTTCCTGATATGATGGGTCGAAAAGGTGGATTATTAATACATTTGTGTACCTTGGGTATTCCAACTATAGTGGCTAGGACAGGGTTGTCTACTCTCAAAAAATTGTATGTTTCTATGTCAATACGTTCATCTAATAAAAATTCTTCTAAAATAAATCTATTCTATGTGCTATATTGATTTGATAGAATGATAAAGTCTCATATTTACCAGATTCATTCAAAATTTCATATATTTTCTGTATATAACAATTTGCGTCATGCAAAACAATATCCCCTCCCTTGTCCGGGGTCATAATCTGAATATTATGGGAATCACATAATTCCCTAAGAGCAGTTTGTTCTTCATGGCTCCAGTTGTTGTTAACTTTAACCCTTAGTGTATTATTGTACAATTCATATATTTTATTTGTCACTACTCTTTCAAAGGCAGCTAAGGTATTGCGCATAGGAGGAGTAAAATCACTTTTCTTTCTTAAAATATTATTGTAAGGTCCCCAACTATTCTGATTTTGAAAAAATAAACCCAAATTTAATTTCCTTAAATATAGTTTGAATTCAACTAAGGTGTCCACAAGGTTAAACCTTCTTTTGGGTATATATTTCATCCCTTTAGAAAATACTTTAAAATGTTCAACATTAATCTGATGTTGTGTATAATGATAAATATTAAAATCACCCATGTTGTGTATCACACTGTTTATCTTGATTCCATCATGTTCCCTAACTGTATTCGAAGGTTTATGTACTTCAGAAATGTTTATGGGGTTTGTCTCCCCCATTCCCTTTGTTTCCATACCCGAGTTCCTCCTTTGTGCTCCTTGTGCCACTCCTGCCTCTGTCCTAAAAAACCTCTATCATTATCGTGTCCCTGTTGTGGCTGCCAATAACAGTCATTGTTGTTGACTCTATTGTCCTCTTTACTTGTTTTTTATTGTACACTTTGTTCCATTTGTATGCTGTGTTTTCATATTGCTTTAAATCTCTTAAATACTTTTTACACTTTCTATCAAATATCTTTTTACAACTAGTTTCAGAATATACAAATTGTTTTTTATGTAACGTTTCCCACTGCGTGTATATCAAATCATTAATAACGGACGTGTTCAGTTCTTCCACCTCCTTCAACAATCTACTCAATTTGCTGTCGTTACATGTAATAATAAACTCCATGAACTGAATACCAAAAGCATCAAACATTTTGTTACAAGCATGAATGTTGAACTCATTTAATTCTATACCCATGGGTTGTTTGAAAAACCACAACCCCATAGGTATAATATGACTGCCAATACATTTTCTTAAATATAAATTATCCATTTGCAATGCTTTAATAACACTGAGCTTTTTACCAAAACTGTAAATAAGCTATTTTAATGTTCCTTGCTCTTGGTTATTATCATAAGAATGTTTATCATTATCAACATTTAAATTGTGAAAGTCATAACGTAATTTAAGAAAATTGTCGAAACAGTATGTTGGTTGATTACCGTTCCCCTTAGGTTTCGTTTCATTGCATAAATTGCTGTTTCCTCGATTATTGTAACAACCAACTGAACCAACAGTAACTGAATATGTTCTTGTAGGCAAATGGCATTTGGGTTTCGCCCCAGAAAGGACGTAGGCTTCCTCCAAAATGTCGCTGTTATGTACAGAGCTCCTACTATGAATTTCCCCTGTATCCATGGCTACATTCCTATGAGAGGCAGTGTTGTCATCTAAGTCCAGTACTTCATCTCGACGCTGACCATTTATGATTTCCCCACTACTGGAACTTCCGATATTAATGCGTGGTGATGTACATCTGTTTGCCGAGCTCATAAGTAAGGTGGTGGGTGGTGTCATGAGCTCAATGAGCCTAGTAATTTCTCATTTCAAAATGGCCAATTCTGAGTGGATTTTGTGTACCTCGCCCCTCCGGACTGGAGAAAACATAGATGGTAACTCATCAATTGAATCCATGACACGTCAACTAATACCTCCAAAGAATTTGGTTGAATGCTGCTAACCCCCCAGGACTAAATGAATGTATACCCACTAAACCTGTTATTAAGGTTTAGTTTACATTATGTGTAGGTGTATAGATACAATTCATTTTTATATTACATATATATTGGTCAGACATTATTGTGCAATAGCTTTTTATCAACTACACATTTAATTTTTAGTATGTATACAAGTTGTTTTATACAACTTATTAATTTTGAAACCGTGTATAGTACATTTTTATCATTGGAATTGTTTAGGCAGTGAACACAGGAGTGCCACATATTGGTAGAAGTATATTATGATTATATGTATAAATCTTAGTATGAAGGAGTTGTTTAATACAACTTATTAACTCTGTAATAGTGTATTGTATATTCTTATTATATTAGCAGTATAGGTAGTAGTTATAGGAGTGTTACACATTGGTAGAAGTTTCCCACTGAAATTTAGGTCTCTTAAGAACAAGTCGTTTAACTATGTATTTGTGTATACTTTTAAATATTTATTATTGTTCACTATTAATCAAGTGAAAAAGAGTGGGAATTTTTATCAGTATAAATGTGATTGACTCATTAGGGTCAATGTTCTGAAGAAATCTACGGGCAGTAGATGAAAGCGCTTAACCTGTTTTAACTGTGAAGTATTTGACATTAAAGTAGCTGTTGTACCAGTTGGAATGTGACACTTTCTTTTATCCTTGAACCATTCATCGTTTTTTGTTGTTGGAAATTGTTGGGGTTCATTGATACAGATTCTTTGGAGAGAACCGTAATAGTTACCATGACTCACATATTTGACACACCTCCCAGCTGTACATCTACTGGGGGATGTAGGCAATGCACTCGAACCCTGGATGATAACACCAATCAGAACTGGACACAAACTCACAGAATAATGCCATAAATAAGCACATGCTCAAACCAGAAATATCATAGAGGGTGTGTTTGCGCTGCTGAAGTCATGGTTAAGCTGCCTAGATGCATCTGGGGGAGTCCTGCAGTACAATTCATGGACATGTACAGAAATATTCATGATATGTTCCATGCTACACAACATAATCCTGAGGAAACAGCTTCAGCAGGATCAGCAAGGTTGAAGGGGCGCGCATCCCGTCACCACTGCCAAGATCATCACGACCAAAGATAGATGATGAGTCTGAGGGGGAATCACCAGCTGTTGTGGGTGTAGACAGATGTAAGCATGCTCAGTATGCCCTTTTATTGGCTAAGAGACAATGCATAGCACACTCTCTTACACCACCTAGGGGCCAAAAATCTTCCTCCTACTCACATGCATATAGTAACATTGATGCCAGGCAATTCACACAACTGTTACCTCCCCATGTATTGGCTGTGTACCGCTTGTGTCAGACAGAGTCAGCCCTGAACTAAAACCCATGGTAACTGCTGCATTTACAAGGTAAGTTCTGAACTAGGTCTGTATTGTTTAATAATATGAATGTGTGGGATATTCTTGTATTTCTTTAGTTGGTACAGTAAGCAAGTAAAATATGGGAGATTTGTACAGAAATTACCTTAAAGTGACAACAGAGACTTATTTGACTTATATGTGTCCATTACTAAGTAGTAGGTCTCAGGTATCAAACATTCACACAGTCATACTTCTCAATAGTACTAATGATCACTGTATGCCTTCAATTTAGCACCATACATTTGTAATGGAAAATCATTAAAAGGAGAAGTTAGAAAATAATGATACACATTACAGTTTCTGACTTTACAACCCTTACAAGATCATTCACTATAAAGTTGGGAAATTTTGATGCTATCAACTGCCTAACTTTCCAATGCTAATATAAGCCATAGGTGCAATTACCAGTTCAACACCATAAATGCTGATATACTAAGCACTAAGTTAGCTGTGCGCCCTAAGCATTAGACACAAAGCTTTTGTATCCCTGAATCAGAAAGCTAAGAAACAGAGATATGGCACAGTGATCATCGCTTGCACAGGATGTTGTGTGGGGGATCAGCAAACCTAGGCTGACAAAAAAGTCAGTGAGTGTGTGAGTAAGAAAGAGAAACAGGCAGACATTTGGAAAAACCAACAAATGGTCAGTGAGACAAAATGAGTTACTGTTGTGTGTGTGTCTGTAGGGGTCTTGCAAATGAAATTGGTGTGTGAGTGTCTGCATGAACACATCCAAGCTCTGTGCTGGCTCTATGTCTTGGTATGTCAGACAGGTGTGAGCCATGCATGGTAAATGTGGCAGTTCATCATTATCATCCCCAAGCACGAGAATTGTCTCTGCCAGGGTTGCATTGGAACATCCACGCCCACTGTCAGATGCACTGCTGCTACCTGAATGCAACTGATGTCTGCTGGATGAGCTCCCTTCACGGAGACACCCAGAATCATGAATCTATGGCCCTCCACATCTGGGTGTGAACCGCAAACTCACTGACTGAGCAGTGGAAGTATTACCACTTTGAGAGCATGATCAGCCATAGCCACGTTGGCTGACAACAAATGATGTGGCTGACCTACACAGGTGGGGATGCCGTTCCCCTCTCATCAGATGTTCCATCCCAGACACTGCTCATTCCAACGTGTCATTCAGCTGATCCATTGAATCAGCAACATGGTGGAGGCGATCATGCATGTCAGCCTGTGCCATCTCTACAACCCTGACCATTCATCTGGGGTACCTAAGATAACATGCCTGTGCCTCCATGATAGTTCCAAATATATGTTGAGAGGCATGGGAAGAAACACCTGTACTAGGTGGAAAAGGGACAGCAGGCCCCCTTTGAGCAACTCTATCAGCCCTCCTACATGGCACTTCACCGACACTTTGGGTATGGCCAGTGTCAGCAAGCACTGAAGCCACAGTAGCCACACTTTCCTGATCAATAGCCTCAACCTCCACCTGTCCAATATATGAGGGCTCACTGGAATGGGTAGGCGTAGGCCTACTGGCTGTGTCCGGTGGAATTGCAGGGGATGGCTGTATGTCAACATCAGTGTCAGCTTCGACTGCTGCACCCTCCGGCAGTGCCTCAGTTTAGCCACCATCATCATCAGAGTCTGCTGATACCCTAATATCAGGTGTCAGAGGGTCCACACTTTCACTGTCATGATCACCTGTGATAAAAAGCAAGAAGCACAGAACAAAATTAATACCTATACTACTGTAAACAAATATATGCTAACAGTGGTGCCACTATTGCAGACAGTAAAACAATACACACAATAGGCCTGTCTTCAACAGCACACACTAAAATATTTCTTTCAATTGTTCATCAGTACTTACATAAAAATGTTTGGCTTACTATCTGCAGATGAGAGTCTCCTCTGCAATCTTGATAGTCTTGAAAGAAGTTAAGTAAGAGGTAAGGGAAACATCATCACAATTAAAAGTAATGCAGATAGTAGTACTTTTACCTTTTTATATGTCCATTAAGTATACTTTCAACAAGAACATGGCTCTCAACTCAAACCTAAGCCAATAACTGTAGCAATATTTAATTCCCCCAAAAAATACATATGACACAGAAGTAATGTATTGATTGCAATTATTTTACTATACAGGAGTATTCAACTGTTTAGATAACAAAGGTTACCTGGAAGCTTCTCCTGGGATATACTTGTTATCTCTGACACTGTTGCTTCCACATCCAGAACATGCTGTAATGCACTCTCCTATGAGCTGTCTGTATCCCTGATATTGGCCAAGAACTCTTCATTGGGTGTTAGTGGTGGTTCCTTAGCAGGCCGTCCCCCGGTACCAATCTGGTCACGGCCCACTATATCTGCTCTCCTCCATGCAGATGTGATCATGTCAGTGGTCTGTGGTGCACATGCTCATATATGCTACTGTGGCCACCCACGGCATTCAGATCAGCAACTATATGTTGCCAAATTTGCATCCCATGTGCCATATCTCCCCATCCTCTTTTCAGCAGAAAAGCACCATGTTGCCTAAAGGCATCCACTATGACCTGGTTCTCAGCATCAGTGATGGGGGGTCTCCAAGGATTGACATGCCTGCGTGGCATACTCCTAGGTGTCCTAAAAGGCAACAGTAGATTAATACACATAAGTATCCCACAATTACTGAATAACTGATTCCAGATAAAAACAAAAATATAGCCACTCAGTATTACTCCCTGTAGAAACATACAGCAGTCTACAATGTGAAATATGAACAAAAGGCAACACTGAAAACAAGGAAAGTAACAAGAGCACTGTATCCTGAAGAAAGCTGGCAAACTTTTCCATTGCTGTGTGTTAATTATGAAGCAACGTATCCTTGTTTGTGCCATAACAGTAACTCACCTTTGTTCCCCCACAAAAGAACAGGAAAATGACACATGTTGTTAACAAGCCTTCATTTAAATGCTAAAAGTGATATCAAAGGATCTGTCCCTGAAATATTTGTACATATTTATCACACAGCATTCTATTTTCATGTATTGCCAGTCATGTATACCTCTGAAATGGCTTGGAAAACATGCCCATGCCATAAGTACAGTTCTAACTAATACATACAGATAAAACTGTAAAAACCCTTTCTTCAGATTTTTCTTAAATACATTCCAGCATATGCAGTATGTAACTGACCAAAGGGAAGCATACCTTCTAAGTTCAATAATTCTGTCTACAGATATATCCTGAAGAAATAGAGTTATATGCAGTCTTCCCAACATAAACAAGTCTCCTCACCAGCAGTTGCCTCTTTGTGTGGTGTAGATTTAAGGCTGTTAGCATGATGAAGATACAAATGAGGTGTGAACTCATTAGAATTGCTGAATCCCCCCAAAATTGGATCTGTGTAGATGATGTAAACTTAGTGCAGGGACTCCCTCAGTGTCTGTTTTTAATGGATTGCAACTGTGAATGATTAGGGGCTGGGAGAAGGAAAACATACCAGCACTGTGGGCTGCCTTACTTCCACTGGGTGTGTCAGTTTGATTTACAAATTGGTCACATGTTAGTGGGTTTGGTATAAAACACCTGTTAGGAGGGGATTGAACATTGTTCTGATGAAGGTCAAATTGTCTGTGAATGAAAGCGCTAAACTACTGTTATTAAAGGAATTTTACTACAGGAATTTTCATTGTTTCACCATCTTTGGACGTCAGCTACATCTTTTTGGTCATTTGTGGATTATACAATTTTTGATCTACAAAGTGTTAGATGTATGGATGGAAATGTAAGCAAGCAGCACACAAGTCATTGGTTGTGTTCCTTAACATCCAACCTGCCCTTCATTTGTTGGCAACCACATATATTATTTCCACTTAATATCCTCACATATTTTAAGGCCAATGATATAGAATGGCTTGTCCACTGCATGACTCAGATTGCTATTCAGATAAATGAAGACTGGCCAACAAACACAGAAATGTAAGACAGAGCTGTATATTTGCAAGTAGTAATCATGGCACATTGTGTGATCACTAGGTGCACTACATCCAAAATTAATACATGTACAATAACACTTGTATTGTTTGATATCACTATAGATGCTGTTGCAGTTGGTTGTGTGCATATTGAGTTAAGTTCTTAGCTGCAAAGCTGTTTGTGTGGCAAAGAGGGATAAGCCACCCATCCTGTGTTCAGAGGTACAGTGAAGTGGGAGTTTAAATCCAGACCTATGTAGAAATATCTCATGTGTACTAATATATTTTGCTGTGTACTAGATTGGTTTTCTCATTTCAACTACCTCTCCCTTTCCTTTCTTTTTTCTTCTCTCTTTTTTTTTTATTTATTGACCAGTGTTTGCGTGATGTGCTGTTTAGTACAAATACGGGAGATGGAAAAAAATGAATGTCAGGTATAGCTATGCTTATCTGGTTTGTGCAAAGCTTGGCATTGCACAAACTGGACAGCTGGCCCACTCAGGAAGCAGCTAGGACCTAGACAGCCAAGAATAGAAACTGAATGCATTCAATTAATACTACTGGGCATCACACAAACCCACTAAATGACTTTGTACTGCAGTTAACAGCGAGACCTTAAGAATGATTAGTAAAATAGGAAATGTTATGTATCTAGTCCTGTGGCAAAAGGATTTAGTGTAGTGTTGCAGTACAGATGGTCCTGAGTTCTACTACATGGTGTGCAATCTTTGTTTTCCTGTTGTGACATTGCAGTTTATTGCAATGAACTGCAACACAGAGAAGTGTTTTCTCAACCTTCTTGTGGCAACAGGTGTAAGTGTAGGACTGCTATACACATGGTCCTGGGTTCTAGTGCAGTGTATTCCATACACTTTCAATGTTGTTCCTTTTCCCAGTATAGTCACACTCACTTATAACAGTTGACTTAATTGAACTGATATAAATTATATGGATGAGGGCAGAGACACTAGTATTGTGTCAGTTATTTCTATATATATCTATGCATTATCACATTTAATATCAGATGTATGACTGTAGATATACTGTGTACTATCTGGACTGGCATGGCCTTCACATTTGCTTAACACACATACGCAACTGTCTGTACATCCAATAATCTTGAAATTGCAATTACATTTATGTAATATCTCACTGTTTAGCATTGTTGCAGTCCACTTACCATCTTGCAGACATGGTGCTTGGAGAAGCGCATTGCCTAGCACTGTATTTGTGCAATGGTACGCAGTGTGCAACAGTTTCAAACAGTGTGCTCACTGCCAGTAAATGCAATAACTGTAACTGGTGGAAAACCATCACTCTCCATTGCTACTGATCCATGGAAGACATTGCAGGCATTTGTGGAGAAGGTGTCAGGTTTAGAGCACAGAGACGGGGTGTCCAAGAGTCCAAGATTTTTATTGGACTCTTAGTTTAGAACCACAATACCAAGCTTCTGCAGTGAGACTATTCTGGCTCCCAGTATAAGTCAGAGGCTTGGGATAGTTTAGGCTGGGCTTTATCCAGTGCCACCAGTATCCTGTACACTGGTGACCAATCTGGACATCATTTCAATGACCGAATGTGGAGGAAGAGGGATACCCTTGATGCTTGGACTGAGGAATTTAGGACTTCAGACATCCCACACTTGGGTAACTATCAACTACAGAGAGTACTTGTAAGATTTAAAAGCTGAGCATAGGCAAGACTGGTATTTCTAATGGTATTTTGTTCTGTTTTTTTTTCCACAGCTGCCAGAGAATGGAGGGTCACTGTCCAAACCCATGGAGCTAGATTGGTGAGGATGAGGGAACCGTATGGTATGTATGCAGCAGAAGAGTAGTGTTCATGTAGCATTAAAAGTTAAAGATAGCTTGTTTGGTATTTTATGCAGTTGTATCACATTGAGCATACATATCTCAACTGTAAAAGCAAGTATGAATGCATTAGTCTTTAGCACAATTCCCAGTTATACAGTACTGTTAATTCTTCAATTATATTTAAATTAAATTAAAACATCTATACCAGTTGCACAAATGCCTTTCTGTAAACTGTAATCTGTATAACTGGAACACACATATATGCAATATATGCACATGTCAAGGAGTACTTGCTGCAAGCTGGTAGTCATAAAAGTAATAGTTAAGATAATAGACAATTGTATTAATGCACTGTATGTCACATATGACGGTACTAATCTTATCTCCTGTCTTTTCTCTTATTCCAACCCTTATCTCTATTTTTTTATTTATTTATTTTTATTTTTTATTTTTTAATTTTATTATGTGTCATCAAAATGTGTCTGTCGCATCCATGTGTACCACAATACTAAATGCTCCACAGAACAGCGGAAAAGGCCTTCTCCATTGTATCCACCTTCCCCCCTCACAGGCTCCAGTACCATTGCCCAGCACATCTGGAAGCCAACCTGGCAGCACTGCTTCTGCTGCTCCTGCACTACTTGCCCCCTCAGGTAGTCTTGCCCTGGAGGCTGGTCCAGTGCTCCCTCCAAGGGCAGTGACAGAGGTGGTGATGTTATCACCTGCACCAAGTTGCCAGGGATGGTGCACAAGGCTGTGCAACACACTGTTGGTGTATTCCTATGCTGGCTGGAAAGGCTGCTTTAACTTATTTTATCTAGTACCAGGAGGAGGAGAAGAAGCCATCAAGCATTCCAGCCAGAGGCAGAGTGAAGTGACAGTGATGACATTCCAGTTGGTGGGGACTCGATTCTCACTGTCACCCAGCTTGACAGCCATGGATTTGGGATGTCCCCACCATCACCCCAATCATAGTGTCCCCCAACCTTTTGTGTCAATCACCAACCCTGTCTCTTATCTTGTCTGTCTTGTTTGTTTGCAATTGCTTCCTCACCTACCCAAGTTACCTGACCCAGACATTCCTATATCCCTTCCCCAACATTCCTCTCACTCTCTCGCTCTCTCTCTCTATCTCAAAAAAAAAAAGGCACCTGTCCCACAAAAAATAAATAAACAAATAAATAAATAAATAAATAAATAAATAAATACATAAATAAATTGTCCCATACATAGTTCTCAATTTTGCTTACATGACTTCTTGACAATACACTTGATTCGGTCCAGTTGACTATACAACATGATTGTGTTGTAGCCACCCCTGTCTCTGGAGCTGACAGTCCAAATTAAATTAATATTTTTCACATAAGTTTACTTTACATGGTTAAAGAAATGGATTGCTATGGTTCTTTCCTATCTTCCTCCTGCACATTCCTGCCCTGCTTTCCCTTTGTTCTTCCCTCTACTTGCTCCCCATTTCACCACTGTCCTGTCTACCCATTTCACCTGTTTAAGCCATTTTTGCACAGCAACAGGGCATGGCAGCGATGTATTTACAAGTATTAGATATGGTGGCAATGTATTGAAATGTATAAGCTACACCTGTATTCGAACACAGTACCATCCGGCCTCAACAAGGAATATATAAATCTATTAACACATGCTGCCACAGAGTCAGTTAAGCAGCAGGTGTATTTGATAGACTCAGTACTAACTGTCAGACTTTAACAATGTGGCCCACATTTCCACACTACTTACCTACATAAAATCTGTGTATTGTGCATGTATATGCACTTTGGTAACCATTGTGCAAACCCGCTGCTCGTTGTGCCATGGAAATGTACATATTATGCTGTATTACTGATACTTACTGTCTATTCCTTGTGTATGACATGAAATTACTTGTGTAAACTTTACAAACTGAGGGCCATATCTAACAATATGTCACATATTTATAATACATCCATCTGTTGCCACCACCACCACAAGCACTACAACCCTGGTGTCTCAGTACTTTTTCTACACATATATCATCCACACTGCAAAATGTAATATCAAATGTTGTGTGATGCGCAATGCACATCACTCTGCTAACATGCACAGCTACAACTATTACTCATATGCCTAAAAACACTTATCTGCAAAGCTAGGAAAAGAATTGGCATGGACCATATCTTCAGGGACATAGGTGACCTTCAACACACTTGACTCTACCCATTTTGTTTTTGTCCAGTGTAGACCTTGCTTATTGAACCTTGTGAACTTCTTGGATACTGACCCACAGACCTGGATGAGGGATAACAGGACATACAGCTTATGTTGACTTTTCTTAGCCCTTTGTCACTATCCCCCATTTGAGTGTCATAGTGAAGATCTCCAATGTGGGAATTAAAGCATACAGTAGTACAGGGATAGGCAACTGGCTCGCTGACATACCATACATTTTCAGTTTTGGGGACTGCACCTCCACCAGTAACCTGTTACAATTAGAATACCACAAGGATCTGGGATGGACCCTCAACTGTTTGCAAACTACTTGCCTGAAGTGCAGTCAATAGTAGATGGCATGTGGTTTACCAAGTTTGCAGATAACTGGTAACTGGATGCACTAACAGAGTCCCCCAATGATGGTAACATATTGCAGAAGGGGCTGCCATACACAAATGATTAGTGCCAACCTAATGGACTGAACCTGAAAGCATACAATGGCTCATTGCCCCCTTTGGCAATGAAGCACCCCTGCTAATTATGATATACATTGCACCCCACTAAGCTCAGACACAGTGTTATGAGACTTGGGAGTACATGTTGATTGCAATCTACAATTTCATCACTATGTGTGCATAGTAGTGACACACACATTTTGCATTACACACATATATATGGACATCAAATCCAAGAACAAGGTGGTCATACAGCTACTGTACTCTACCTTTATCAGACCACTAATTGAGTACAATACTCCCTTCTGTCTGCACCTCACCAGACACCTGCAGCAATTTGAAAACACAGGGTTGTGGCTCAAAGATTCCAGGGGCTCCAAACATGACATATATGGAAAGACTAAAACACCTGTCAGTGTACTCAGTATCATGCAGGCTGTTGAGAGGTGACCTATGTCTGCCCTACAGAACAGTGTTAGACACTGACTTACTGTAAATTCTACATGTCTGTAAGTCAAATAGGACAAGGATAACTTGGCTCAAGGTTCTCAACTTAGCCTGTAACATAAACAGAATATGCCGTGGTTACAGATATATCCCACAACAACTCACACTCCTCTCCAATAGGCTCCCACTGCATATGAATCTGTGCTCCTCAATGACCCTGTTCAAGCACAACCCTGACTATTGGTTGGGTGACTGTAAAGTCCCCTCTGGTGTGACATCTATGTCTCTCATGAACAGGTTCATTTGGTCCTGCTCACAAAATTGCTCTGCTAACAATGACCATCCAACTATGATCAACAAGGGTACATGTGTTTTTACACAGCTGGGCTTTTAAACACCATAGGGCCATTAGGCTAGTAGCCTCCTATGCACATATGAAGCTATGAGCCTATACAGGTCTCCCACATAGCCTGTTGATGTCATCTATTGTAAGTTCACCTGAAGTCTTTTAAAAGTCATACTTGTGCCATGGAACTTGCTTAAAGTACAGTGTTCTGTAGTCTGTGTACTTAGGTAGAGATTCTATTCTCACTGCAGTCAACTGTGTGTGTGTGTGTGTGTGTGTGTGTGTGTGTGTGTGTGTGTGTGTGTGTGTGTGTGTGTGTGTGTGTGCATGTGAGCTGTTGCTTGACATTACAGTGAGCATTTCACTCCAACTTGGGGGACAATGTCATCAGCTATAAAGTGTTGTCTGAGACACTCCAAGTCAGACTTAAGTTATAGAGCTTGCACAATGTACTGTGTTCTGTAGTCTGTGTACTTTGATAGGCAGAGGTTTTACTCTCACTGCAGTCAACTGTATGTGAGCTGTTGCTTGACAATATAGAGAGCATTTTATACTAGCATGTGGGACACTGGGGTTCCTATTAGAAGACTGAAGATGCATTCTTTCGAATGCATCTTGGTTGAAATGAAAAGACTGAAATGGCAAAATATCGAAGCAGCTTTTAAGCAAATTCTTTCCCTGGTAAAGAATTCTCTTGGCCACTTTGTTACTTTACCATTTTCGGCACTGTAGTGCTGTCTCGGAGTTGGTATATTTAAGTAGGGGGGTGGGGGTGCAGCCCCCCTCATCGGTGGTGTGGGGGGTGAATCCCCCCACTTAATGTAATGTTTAAAGTGTTTTGTTTTTTTATTTACTTTTTATGTTGGAACAGCAGTTTTTTTTTCCCTTGGAAAAAAAATCACTGTTTTGGCAGTTCCCCATTGTAAGCATTTGCTTACATAGGGTCACTTAATCACATCTCTCTTTTTTAAGCATTCGGTGATCTAATATAGACCCAGGACACTGTTATATGCTCCTCAATATTCTCTGCTGATGTCATCAGCTATATTTGATTTCTGGATATGCAATACTCCCACCAGGGCAGGGTCAGAGACTGCACTGGAGGCCAGGTAGAAATCACCTAATCCTATACAATAAAGATTACAGTGATATGGATTTAATCTATCCACATACTTCATGGCATGGGTTGTAGGACTCTTGCTATCTTGCTGACAAAGCCCTTTGGCCTCTCCAGCTGCTACATGTGTCTGGCGAGGAACATGAAAAAATGAGCATTATACTCTATTAGTGTTGTGATTAGGTTTGACTACAATGCTCTCATACAATCCCAAGATCTCAATATGATGGCATGACTTATTATGTGCACAACACAAGCTTTCAATACCAGTGTGGACGCTTGTTGGTCAAAGTTCAGAGTGCTAGCTACATGTATTCTCAGTGCTTGCATCACTTGGTATCTGCATAGCAGAACTGTTGTCAATGCTGTGATTAAAATGGAATTTCATTTTTCAGATGGGCAACATTACAAGCACACATTTCTGCACTTATTTGCAGATCTTGTGCCTTTGCCACCATTCAGTTGTCTGTATTAGCTCCTCCTGTATTATGTTATCACCATTGGTGGACTCAGTGATTGCACACAATATGCAAGAATCAACAAACTTGATAAGCTGAAGGCCATATACTTTAGACTGAACTGTTGAGAAATAGAGTGAAAACCATGTAGGGCCATGCACAGATCCTAGGGTTTGCCAGTGGTGACAGCTGTCGATTCACCAGCTTTCACATGATGCATTTTGTTAGTGAGCCATTTGGTTACCCATCAGCTGATGTAAGGATGAATCCCCAGCTTGGAGTTTTTCCTCAATGATACCTGCATGGGGGATTCTGTCAAAACCCTATTCCAGATTACGATTGGCAGCATGAGGTGTCTTACCTCCATTTTTGGGGCCACTGTTTGATAGATGTGCTGCTTAGTGCAAACTGGATAACTGGCCAGACAGGACCCATACAGAAATTGGATGCATTCAGTTTATACTATTAGGCATTGAGCAAACCCGCTAAGTGACATTGACAGGTAGTTAACAGCAAGACCTTAAGAATGATTAGTGAAATAGGGAACATCATGTAACTGTTCTTGTGGCAGCAGGTGTAAGTGTAGGGCTGGAGTAGAGATGGTCTTGAGTTTTAGTATAGGGTGTGCAACCTTTTTTTTACTGTTGTGACACTGCAGTTTACATCAATGAACTGCAACATAGACAAGTGTTTTGCAACCGTCTTGTGGCAGAAGGTGTAAGTGTAGGACTGCCATGCACATGGCCCTCGGTTTGAATACAGCATATTCAGTACACTTTTACTGCTGTTCCACTTTCATTATAGTAACACTCACTTGTAACACTTGACATGGTGTAGCTGATGTTAATTATATGTATGAGGGCTGAGGCACCAGTATTGTGTCAGTTCTGTATTCCTTCATCTAAGTATTATCACATTTATTCTCAAATCTATATTCATGTAAGTGTATCTCTGCTATCCGGATGGCCATGGCCTTCACTTTTATCCAACACACATACACAAGTGCCTGTACATCCAATGAACGTGAATTTGCTTTGCTTGCTACTGTTGCTTTCCACTTACTATTGCGCAAACATAGTGTTCAGAGGTAAGCACTGCTGAGCACCATGTTTATGCAATGGTAAGCAGATAGCAGCATTTTCAAACAGTGTGCGGGTTCCAGGTAAACAAGATGACTGGAATAGATGGAAAGCATCAGTCCCCATTGATCTAGATCTGTGGCAGACATGGCAGGCATTTGTGGAGATGGTTTCAGGTTTAGGGCATAAAGATGGGGTATCCAGGAGTCCAAGATTTGTATTGGACTTTTAGTGAAGGATCACAGTGCCAGGCTTTTGTAGAGGGACTATTTTGGCTCCCGGTATAAGTCTGAAGATTGGGGTAGTTTAGCCTGGGCTATAACCAGTCCCACTGTTATCTCCTGCACTGGTGAACAATGTAGGCATCACTACAATGACATAAACTGAACATGCTGGACAGACAGATATATCCCCCAACAACTCACACTCCTCTGTAACAAGCTTCCACTGTGTGTGAATCAATGCTCATCAATGACCCTGTTCAAGCGCAAACTAGGCTGTTGTTTGGATGATTGTAAAGTCACCTCTAGGCTGGCAACCATGTCCCTCATGGACAGATCCAGTTCATCCAAGTCACCTCTAGGCTGGCACCCATGTCTTTCATGGACAGATCCAGTTCGTCCTGCCCACAAAATCACCCTACTAACAACCATCCAGCTATGCTCAATAAGGGTACTTGTGTTGTTAAACTGCTAGGCATCTAAACACTATCTGGCCATTAGGCTAGTACCCTCCTATGTAAATATGGAGCTATGACCCTATGCAAGTCTCCCAGTTTTTTGTCTCCCACATGGCCTGCTGATATAATCTACTATAAGGTGACCAGCAATCATGTAAGGGTCAGACATCTGCCATGGAGCTTACATAAAATACTGGGTTCTGTAATTTCTGTATTTAGATAGGTAGGGGTTATGTTCTCACTGCAGTCAGCTATGTGTGTGCATGTTTGTGTTTAGCCAGAAGAGCAGAACTGTGTATCCAACAGTTACAGCTCCAATCCCATGGATAGATAGTATTTTGATGCTTGCACATGCCTACACATCCATTTCATGTAGGTCTCCCAACTTCTTTTCTCCAACATGCACTGCTTATATCATCCATTATAAGGTTACCTGCAGCCATGTAAAGGTTAGACTTGTGCTGTGGTGCTTGCATAAAGGGCAGACTTCTGTAGTTTGTGTACTTAGGTTAGTAGGGGTGCTGTTCCTGCTGCAGTCAACTGTGTGTGTGTCTAGCCAGAACAGCATAAGTGTGTATCCTGCAGTTACCACTCCAGTCCCATGAATTGAAGGCATTTTGATGCTTGCACATGCCTACAGATCCATTTCATGCAGACCTCCCAGCTTCTTCTCTCCAACACGCACTGCGTATGTCATCCATTATAAGTTTACCTGCAGCCATGTAAAAGTCAGACTTGTGCCATGGTACTTGCATAAAGTACTGTGTTCTGGAGTCTGTGTACTTAGATACATAGGGATTTTTTTCTCACTGCAGTCAGCTGCGAGGGTGTTTGTGTGTGTGTGTGTGTGTGTGTGTGTGTGTGTGTGTGTGTGTGTGTGTGTGTGTGTGTGTGTGTGTGTGTGTGTGTGTGTGTGTGTGTGTGTGTGTGTGTGTGTGTGTGTGTGTGTGTGTGTGTGTGTGTGTGTGTGTGTGTGTGTGTGCGTGTGTGTGTGTGTGTGAGAGAGCTCTTGCTTGACATTACAGAGAGCATTTTAGACTAACTTGTGGGACACTGTTATATTCTCCTCAACAGACGCTGCTGATGTCATTAGCTATAAAGTGTTGTTGGACACACTCCAAGTTGTGTGGTGCTTGCTTAAAGTACTGTGTTCTGTTGTCTGTGTACCTAGATAGGTAGGGTTTCTATTTTTACTGCAACTAGGTGTATGCATGTGTTTATGCAAGTGCTTGACAGTAGAGAGAACATTTTACAAAAGTAAGTGGGACATTGCTTTTACCATCTTCCTCTCAACAGACTCTGCTGATTTGTGCATGTGCTGTATATACATCGGGGCAAGGTCAAATATGTCCTGTAGTCCAAGCACAGTTCACCTCATCCTTTTCAATACAGATTTCAGGAACACGGCTTTCAGTATATCCATGTACATCTGGCATGGTTTGTAGCATCTGTATGTTTTTGTGTGAAACCCCTGTGGTCTGTCCAGCTGCTGCAGGTGTCTGCTGAGGTACATGCAAAAGGAAGCATTATACTGTGTTAGTGTTGAGATGAGGTTTGAGTACAGTGCTGTTATATCCTCGTCAGATGTGGCTACAGTAGCTTGACTTTGAAAGGTGCACAGCATAGCCTTTCCATACCACTGTGGACACTTGGTTGAAGTTCAAATTGCTGTCTATGTGTGTTTCCAAATATTGCACCACTGGTTTCAGCATAGGGGGTAGTATTGTCAATGGTGTAGTTACCAGGAAAATCCACTTTGCATAAGGCACAAGTTCTGACACTTTTTGTATTTATTAGTAGACTCTGTGGATTTGGCAACAATTATATGTTTGTGTTAGCCTGTCTTTTACTATAGCCACATCATTGATGGACTCAGTGATTTCAACTGATATGTATGAATCAGCAAACTTTGTAAGCTACAGTTTGTATTTTGTAGCCTGGACTGTTGAGAAATAGATTACAAACAGTATAGGGCCCAGTACAGATCCTTGGAGTACACCAGTCGTGAAAGCTGCAATGGTAGAGGTTATTCATCAACTTTGAAATTAGCAAATAGGACCAACGCTAAGGGTGTCAGTTTTGGAATATAAAGATCCAAGAAACAAGTAAGACATTCCAAATATCAGACATGTTGAGTTATTCAAAGCAAATGATTTATTTAAAACACCACAAAGCTTTCAGGCAATGGCCTTCTTCCATGTGTATATATCAAAATAAAAAACAAAACTCCATTTATGTAATTCAAAATGTGACACAGCCCAATCAAAAAATGCATTCAGTTAACCAATTAACTAATATCAGAAATTAGTCTTAAAGCAATATTGGATACATAAAAGTTACATATATATATATATATATATATATATATATATATATATATATATATATATATATATATATATATATATATATATACACTCCATCGATTGTACTATAGTCAAACACAGAAGTTAATGGGTTTTAACATGGGTCAGATGTTTGTAGTTCAGAATAATACTGAACACCTACCTCGACCCATGTTAAAACCATTCCTATATTGAGTTTTTGACTTCGATATTCGACATTTTCTATTAACTATACAGCAACGCACGAGTGCCGTTCGAAATTTTAATAGTAAACCTATATATATATATGTGTGTGTGTGTGTGTGTGTGTGTGTGTGTGTGTGTGTGTGTGTGTGTGTGTGTGTGTGTGTGTGTGTGTGTGTGTGTGTGTGTCTGTCTGTCTGTGTGTAATCTGTATATGGATCCCTATCAGATGATAGAAACTTAATTTGACTGAATCCTATTTGACTGAGACCATAAGACTAAAATTTCAAAATACTGAAATATCACTTGACTGAAACCCATAATACTGAAATCTTACAATGCTAAATTTCAACATACTGAATTGTAAAGTGGATAATATAAAACCAGAATAGGTGGGGGGGGTTATGCCCCCCACACCCCCCAACTATATATATTAACTCCAGGATCACACTACAGTGGGGAAAAGGTCCATCCATCTAAGTGGGTTGGGGGCAACACCTCATACATGCATGTATAGACACATCCTGACTGTCCTAATCTGTGAAGTAGACCAGCAGGTCATCATGGAGCTTCTCTAAATGGACACTAGTAATATCATGGCTGTGTGCAACAGACATGTGTGAGTTTTTGATGTTACATCTATGTCTGTTACATCTGTCAGATGTTCTCAAAAAGCTTCATCCTATGAAACTTGAAAAGCTCAAGGCATTTGACAGGAGTCCACACTGAGGTGTTCACTCCACAATGACAGATGTGGCACCTATATCACCAAGTGGGTAGAACACTGGATCACATACATGGCATCTAAATATGTAGAAATGTATGAAGTGACCTACATCATGTATCCAGTGATGAAGTGTGTACATCAGGGCTGTCTGAGAGGTCCTCACCTGTACACGATTGAAATCACAGATGTCAAGAATGACATATGAATCTTGTATCCAAACAGTTGTCTGGAAGACTATAGATTAAGGACAATCATTGAATCCAATTGTGATATTGGTGTAATACAGACAGTATCAAAACACATCAAAGACTGCTGCCACAGCCATGACAACACATGAGTTTAAAAAAAAAACATAAGGGAATTTGTTTTGTTATGCAAACAAATGCACAAACCAAAGATCATGTAGAAGTCACACCCTATCAGCAGACCAGTTGTTATGTGGCCTGTGTCCTGGGATTTATGGTATGTGGAATGTCCACTAGCATGTATTCACAGTGGTGAGTACTCCCTTGTACGTAGCACATCTACTGAGTATGTGCAGGACATCCACAACAGACCATTATACCTTCATCATTCACAGCCTTCACCACACCAATACCTGAGTACAATGCACCTTTTTATGTTCCTCCATACACATCTTTCAATGATGTGAAACTGAAATGTACCACCTTTGTCACTGTCAGCTGTCACACATCTATTTGTGCATTCCTAGGCATTAGTTTTGTTTCATAAACATTACTGTCTGATGGCCCTGACCCACCCCATCAAGGTTTAATACCACATGCATGTGTGGTATCTGTTTCATTGATGCACTCATCACATACATAACTGTTTAATGACATTGATTACATGATTTAAATTTGTGACAGTGCAGATCGTGCCATACATATATATATATATATATATATATATATATATATATATATATATATATATATATATATATAGCTGCCATGCACACCAGTCAACTAACCTATAGTGATCATAATATCAAGTGTGTCTCTTCACACCCCCTGCATATATTAGTGTCAGGAGAGTGTGCTGGATTACACTCATAGATAACTGACATGTCCTAATAGTTGTACAATTATGTTGGTGCAGAGCCATGTATGCTCACTCAGAAACACATATGTTGTTTCAGAGACATGGGTATTACTGGTGGTATTATTCTGATATTGTCCATGATTGTATGTGATGGTTTTACTGTTGGCCATGAGCCTGTATCTGTGTCCTACTTGTTGGAAGCCTCTGCTGACAATAATACAGACATACTCAGGCAAATCAGTTTGCACAGCTTCACAATATGCACCCATCCTCAACTGTATTTAACATCAATAATACACGTCTACTCCATTGTTCATGTCTGGATGCTTATATCACACAGACATCCTCCACTGTTATGTCACCTTGTGTGACAGTCACATCATATACATTTGTCACTGTGCAGTCCAAACTGTGCCATGTGGAGATGTGATTAGTGTTCCTGCTGCAACTGTCTTCTTTCTACATTCTTCATGTGTGGTACATTACAATGTTTCACCTGTCCCCCTTCCTGGTGTTCATCCCTAAACTTCATCTGTGTGTCCCTATTCAATAAATACACTTCCCATGACTGTTTCTTATAACTGGCAGTCCATGTATATTTACAGATCATTGACGCAACTTGTACAGACTGCCTGGAATGGGATTCCACAATACTCAGCACTATATACACTGTCCTGTCTTATGCCTGCAACACATATATTAATATATGAAAAACCCTGGTGGTCCTTGTGGCATTCCATGCAATCCCGATAGCCCAGTATACTGGAGTATACACATACAGTCTTCTATCCTGTCCCTGCAACATAATACATTAATGTAAGAAAAACCCTGGTGTTCCTTGTGCCATTCCGTGCAATCCTGCTAACCCAGTTTGCAATACTGTAACTAAGTTCACTATCCATGTTGCTTTACATGGTTTCCTGGCTGCCACTAAACCCTGCTTGCTTACATTTCAAGGCAAGCCATGGCATGAATATTCATAAAGCACTGCTGCTCATAGAGCAAACACGTAAACTCTGAGTAGGCTTTGTGAGAAGCCTACATGGAGTTTATTGAATCCCAGGATTAGTCTTTTTTTCCTTTAAATTATACTACCTATGTTTGCATGCAAGAGGAAGACACAGTGTTTGGTCATTATACTGCTTTTTCTGAGACAGAGGAAAATTGTCTAATATTTTTACCATCTCTATTAAAGTTTTGGAAAGAGCTACGGTTATTTTTACTATTCATTTTAGTCCACTGGATACCCCCTTACAAGAAAATGTTTGGGTTTGTATGGTTGATTTATTGGATGTTGTTAAAATATTTTTTTCTTCCCTAATGGTTGCCATATACCTGTTTCATTGTTGTTAATGATACTGAAGGCATTGTTGTAATGCAGTGTTTTTGCTCTTTTAGCAAGATAGTTCTCATTCTTGCATGGCCAGAATTTTTCTGATTGGTTACTCAGTAAAATAAATCCAACTTTGTTATCATTTTTCTTTGTGACTCATGACTGTCTCCATCAAAAATAAGAGATCTGTGAAGTATTTTATGTATTGATGCAATGGAAAACAGTTTGCATTTGCAAGTCAATCTCCAAAAATATATAAAGGCAATCCTTTTCTTTTCTGTAAAAATTACTATATAGTTGTGGTATGTGCGTGTATTGCAAGTCCAGATTTCAACAGCAGAGAGCGTTTACTGTTCATAGGTTCATAGGTTCATAGGTTCATAGGTTCATAGGTTCATACTAGTCTATCTGCCCTAGGGCATTTATAAGCCTAGCCAGAGTGTGTGTGGCTTTCACCAACCCTTAGGATGAGAATACTATACCCGTTAGTTTGCTGTGCCTCTGTCCAGCAGTGACACAGAGATGATTCCCGGGGTAAACCTACGATCTCCCATCCACTCATCAAGATTTCTCTTGAACAGAGTCAGTGAAGGGCTCTGCCTCACATGGACTGGGATTCTGTTCCATAGTGTAGGGATCGGGTCAAATTGTCTGAGACTTAGTTGGAAATATTGATCAATTTATTTTGATCAGACAGTATCAAAACACATCAAAGACTGCTGCCACAGCCATGACAACACATGAGTTTAAAAAACATAAGGGAATTTGTTTTGTTATGCAAACAAATGCACAAACCAAAGATCATGTAGAAGTCACACCCTATCAGCCCAGACCAGTTGTTATGTGTCCTGTGTCCTGGGATTTATGGTATGTGGAATGTCCACTAGCATGTATTCACAGTGGTGAGTACTCCTTTGTAATGCGTGGCATATCTACTGAGTATGTGCAGGACATCCACCTACAGACCAATTATACCTTCATCATTCACAGCCTCTTCACTACACCAATACCTGAGTACAATGCACCTTTTATGTTCCTCCATACACATATCTTTCAATGATGTGAAACTGAAATGTACCACCTTTGTCACTGTCAGCTGTCACACATCTATTTGTGCATTCCTAGGCATTAGATTTTGTTTCATAAACATTACTGTCTGATGGCCCTGACCCACCCCATCAAGGTTTAATACCACATGCATGTGGTATCTGTTTCAGCGGATGCACTCATCACATACATAACTGTTTAATGACACTGATTACATGATTTAAGGTTTCAATTGTGACAGTGCAGATTGTGCCATACATATATATATATATATATATATATATATATATATATATATATATATATATATATATATATAGCTGTTACATGCACACCAGTCAACCAACCTACCTATAGTGATCATAATATCAAGTGTGTCTCTCTTCACACCCCTGCATATGTCAGTGTCAGGAGAGTGTGCTGGATTACACTCATAGATAACTGACATTAGTTGTACAATTATGTTGGTGCAGAGCCATGTATGCTCACTCAGAAACACATATGTTGTTTCCAGAGACATGGGTATTACTGGTGGTATTATTCTGATATTGTCCATGATTGTATGTGATGGTTTTACTGTTGGCCATGAGCCTGTATCTGTGTCTATACTTATGTTGGAAGCCCTGCTGACAATAATACTGACATACTCCAGGCAAATCAGTTTGCACAGCTTCCACAATATGTCATGCACCCATCCTCAACTGTATTTAACATCAATAATACATCGCCTACTCCATTGTTCATGTCTGATGCTTATATCACACAGACATCCTCCACTGTTATAAGTTTTGCGTCACCCAGGTGACAGTCACATCACATACATTTGTCACTGTGCAGTCCAAACTGTGCCATGTGGAGATGTGATTAGTGTTCCTGCAGCAACTGTCTTCTTTCTCTGCATTCTTCATGTGTAATTTTGGTACATTACAATGTTTCACCTGTCCCCTTCCTGGTGTTCATCCCTAAACTTCATCTGTGTGTCCTATTCAATAAATACACTTCCCATGACTGTTATAGCTGATAACTGGCAGTCCATGTATCCTTACAGATCATTGACGCAACTTGTACAGACTGCCTGGAATGGGATTCCACAATACTCAGCACTATATATACTGTCCTGTCTTATGCCTGCAACACATATATTAATATAACTGAAAACCCAGGTTCCTTGTGGCATTCCATGCAATCCCACTCCAGCCCAGTATACTGAGTACAAGCACATACAGTCTTCTATCCTGTCCCTGCAACATAATACATTAATGTAAGAAAAACCCTGAATTGTTCCTTGTGCCATTCATTCGCGGCAATCCTGCATAACCCAGTTTGCAATACTGTAACTAAGTTCACTATCCATGTTGCTTTTACATGGTTTCGCTCTCTCCGCTGCCACAAAACCCTGCTTACACATTTCAAGGCTGTTTCTATGGCATGAATATTCATAAAGCACTGCTGCTCATAGAGCAAACACGTAAACTCTGAGTAGGCTTTGTGAGAAGCCTACATGGAGTTTATTGAATCCCAGGATTAGTCTTTTCTTTCCCTTTAAATTATACTACCCATGTTTGCATGCAAGAGGAAGACACAGTGTTTGGTCATTATACTGCTTTTTCTTTGACAGAGGAAAATTGTCTAATATTTTTACCATCTCTATTAAAGTTTTGAAAAGAGCTACGATTATTTTTACTATTCATTTTAGTCCACTGGATAACCCCTTACAAGAAAATGTTTGGGTTTGTATGGTTGATTTATTGGATGTTGTTAAAATATTTTTTTCTTCCCTAATGGTTGCCATATACCTGTTTCATTGTTGTTAATGATACTGAAGGCATTGTTGTAATGCAGTGTTTTTGCTCTTTTAGCAAGATAGTTCTCATTCTTGCATGGCCAGAATTTTTCTGATTGGTTACTCAGTAAAATAAATCCAACTTTGTTATCATTTTTCTTTGTGACTCATGACTGTCTCCATCAAAAATAAGAGATCTGTGAAGTATTTTATGCATTGATGCAATGGAAAACAGTTTGCATTTGCAAGTCAATCTCCAAAAATATATAAAGGCAATCCTTTTCTTTTCTGTAAAAATTACTATATAGTTGTGGTATGTGCATGTATTGCAAGTCCAGATTTCAACAGCAGAGAGCGTTTACTGTATGGTTCTTCCAAAAAACAATACTACATCCATGCTTTTAGGTGTGTTCTAAAGTTGAACTAAGTGTACAATGAGGTTCCCCCTCAAAGTGTCTATTCTTCTGGGAGAATTTATTTAACCAATACCACATGATTAGCTTTTCCACCCTTTTTAGTGCAGAAATATTCACATAAAACATTGTATAACAGTCTCTGAATTATAATTTTCCAAGGACTGTTTCATGATGGGATCAGTGAAGGCTGTAATTAATTTGGGTTAGAAATTAACACACTCTGGGATTCATTAATGCCTACACTGAGTGTACACTAAGTGAACACTGTTCTGAGTGGACAGACAACACAGACATAACTCACATCTTCGTCCTCCTAATTTTTGTTTTCTTACTGATTTTCTTGCAGTTTTAAATAATGAGGAAGACTCATAAATGTTACCACAAAGTGTAGTCTACTTGTACACTTAGTGAAATCTTTCTGAGTGACTAGAAAGTGCAAAAAATGTGGTAGGGATGTTTTTGAATACAGATCATGTACACTTAGTATAGGTGTTATTGAATCCGGTCAGTCAATTTTGAGTTAATGCCTAAATTTTAGGTAAAGAGTGACTGCAATTATTTCCCTTTTTTTTCAAGTGGATATGCAGAGTCTTTGCTAAAATAAACATTTTCTTTAGTTTGTTGTGTTCACAAGTTTTTCCTATGAATGTACATGTCATGTTCAGTGGATCCTTGGAAGGTGTAGCCAGGAATTGTCCTACCCATAGCACTCTGGATGGGTTTCTTGCAAAGCACTGCTTTGAAAGCATTTGCTATAGGACCTGATTCTCAGCCACTGCTAGGAATCAGTCATTAAGCTGGATTTTCCTCAGATCCAGATCAACCCATTGAGGGGGCCTTGGCACAAGCAGCCACCCTGTCTCTGACCTAATGATCCAACCAGAGCCTGCTCTTTCTTTAAATGACAACTATTTCTAATCTTCTGATCACACAATCATCAGCACTCTCATCTCAGTAAACTAGAATCCTAGGATACCCACTTCCTTGCTATATATGCAAATTTCGATGTCTTTAACTCCATTAATATTGCACTCCATAATATAAGAAGTCAAACACCTAAAACTCACAAAAACATGTGCACACTCACTAACATCCCACAATATTATGCAACACATATATATCATTTTTGCAGAGAGGTCTGTCATCCTGTTATGCCAACATGAGGGGGTCTCACTCGTACCCCTGATCTCTAAATATACTACACCTGAGGTCACACAAACTCATAAAATGCATCTCCTTCACTTTCTGTAGCATGAACTTTCATATGAAGCTTAGCACTTCTGCTTGTGTTATTCAGCGGTTGAAATATTTAATATTAAATATGAAAATTATAATAGCATAAATAAATACAGTTTTTATTTATGTAATCATTTACCTTTCTTGACCATGATGGTTTGACTGGGGATAACCCATTTTCACAAAAGGCCCAGGAAAAAAGCTCCAGTCAGAGTACAGTTATACTAACATATACCTTTACAGTTACAATAGCAGATACATTTAAGAAAAGCATTTTTTATAAGGCAGTCATACACAATAAATAATATGTATATTCAATGGGCTATAGTACATGTGAAGTGCAGTACAGAAAGAGTCCATATAATCTGAGAAGGCATTGCATTCTTAGAAAAGTTATAAAAGAGGAACTCAAGTATTACACATTTTTTTTTGGCTAAAAGTTGTAATAAAGAATAAAAAATACTTTGTTATAAGTGAAGGAGACTTCTTTATTTTTGAAGGGCTTAGTTATTCTAGATAGCACACTGAAGTTAGTAAAGAGTTTTAAGGTAAGGAAAGTGCAAAGATGAATGTATTATTTGTCATGGGTTCCTATCAGAAGAGCAAATGCTTAAATTAGTGAACGCTCTTATATCAAACTTTAAAACACAAAACCTGAAAATGTCGAAGGTACAGAACACAGATTTTATTCCCAGGGAAAAAAAATCAATGGGCCATATTCCGGACTTTGCTGTTTTCTACACTGTGGTGCAATCTCAGAGTTGGTATATTTATGTTGGGGGGGTGTGGGGGTACAACCCCACACATCAGGGGGGTGCAAAGCCCCCCACTTTATTTTGCCTGTACATTGTTTTTTTTTTTTTTTTTTTTTTTTGATCAGCGAATTCACTGATCTGTTCCTTCAACATTTTAAGGTTTCACGTTTTTAAGTTCGATAAAAAGAGCGTTCTCTATTTTTAGCATTCGGTCTTGTGATATAGACGCATTTCTGACAGGGAAATAAGGAGGAAAAGGGAATGAGTGAGGCTCAGGAGAAGTATCGACCTGGAGCTGATTTCCATTTTTCCATCTATATTTTGACATTGTAAACTGCTTCATGAACTAAATGCTGTGGCATATTCTTGCATCTGTAAATATATATATATATATATATATATATATATATATATATATATATATATATATATATATATATATATATATAAATATTGTGTGTGTGTGTGTGTGTGTGTGTATATATTGTGTGTGTGTGTGTGTGTGTGTGTGTGTGTGTGTGTGTGTGTGTGTGTGTGTGTGTGTATATATATATATATATATATATATATATATATATATTTTTTTTTTTTTACATATCTTTGTATCTGTAAATATATTTTGTTCATTTATGTGATCCTATTCACCTAGGCTGTGTCGGCAAATGGTCCATTGAGGTCAGTGCACTACACTGGTAAACAAATAAAAATAAAGAAATAATTAGAATAAGTACATAGCAGTAATTTTTCAGCAGGACAGAAGTCTCTTGTAGGGGGGGTAAATCAGGAGTATATTTTTTAATGCAGGATATTTTTCAGGATAGTTTTTTCAATTTGTAAGCATTAAGTAGTTGTGAGTAGGCTAGTATATATACAATATTTAATATTTCTTTAGCTTCATTAGACAGAGGTCAAGAATGTATGCTGTTCAGTGGCCTGTCATGCAGGTTTTAAGATAAAATCTTTCAGTTGCATATCTCTAGCATGGTTTTGGAATTATTAATGCAAACATGAACAGTAAATACTATACACTTGCTGGTTTCAGTAGGATGATCCTTGAGAAACACCTGGGGGTGTCACTGTTACTTTTTATTTTTGTTCTATATTTTCCTTGCAACTGTTTTGTATTCAGACAAAAACATGGCATGGCTGCTATAATATCTTAGCTGTGGTTAAGAATTAATTTTCATCTCACTACAGGAGATGTATTTGGTTTTGTATTTAATGACTCTATGCACAGCATGTTGAGCCAATAGAATGCACTTTATAAGTATATGTACCAAACAGAAATGATTCAGCATTCTGTCATGAACTTTATTTTCATTTTCCACTATACATGTATAATTTTATTGTTTTAATAATGTTCTTCACTTCACACACTGTTTTAAATCAAAGCCTTGTCTTCTGCAATATAATTTTAATAAAGATTTTATGTTATGAACTAAGTACATTTTTTTTCAAATTACTTAAAGTCATTACATTTTTCAACTTAATTTCAACAAAGTTTTAATTATGTTATATGAGTGCTGAACACATTCTTAAAACCCACCAAGCCCAGAGTTCATTTCTTCCTGTTTTATAATTTCAAAATGTATTGTAATTGTGGGAGCTGTATTCTGGGAGAATGCATGCTCTGCTAAAATGTAAAATGGCAGCTTATTAAAACAGTGTTTTAAGTAGCAATCTCTTCAGTTAACATTCACAGCAAGTTCTGTACTTCAACTTAAATTATTAATTTGCTACTATTTAGCATTTTTCTGTTCCTGTCCAACTGATCACATCAGGCAAGCATTAACACTAACACATTTTAGTATACTCTGTCAAAAGATACAGGGTACAATGATGTTAATTAGCCTTCCTGTCTTTTCTGGCATTCGTACAATTCGTACAGAGAGTGGAAATGTGTTTCTTCTGCATCATATGGATTATATGTTCGCTCATAATCCATGTTTATAACATTTCTATGAAGGTGCTTCTCAAGCCTTTAGAACCTGAAGTACTTCAGAATATAATATGACTAATAATGATATTTTGAAAGTTACGGTAACGGTTCACGAAGGACTGAAAAACTACCAATTTCAAATGCTAGAAATGGAAGAGGGAGACATAGGCTACAATTTATTGTATGGGGAATAGTAACACAGACATATAATACTGTGATAAGCATGGAACTTCTGAGGAAGTTAAGGACCAAATATCCTTTTAGACAGACAAAGTACACAGTATATTCATTAACATGTTAAAGCACGATAATAATATACTACCCAGCTTAATAAGTTTGCATTTATAATACAGAAAATGCAAATGGTAAATACAAGATGAAAAATATAGCTTATACATTGGCAGAAGTAGTCTGGGCAGAAGTAGTCTGGGTCTCCCATTGCTGTCACAATTTTCTGCCACAAACTTCTTCAGCAGATTATGTGAAGAATAATGCAATCTTATTTAGATTAAGAATGGCTTAGAGTATTTCCCCATACAGCTACAATATGATGGATCACTGCTGAAGCTAGAGATGTTGCTTTATTTACTTATTTTTATAAGTACTTAAATAACCATCTGCTTTGCAGGCTTGTTAGCAGTGTGTTGAAAGCATTAGTTGTCATACAATGCTTCTAATCTTCTGAACACTCAATAAAACTCTACAAATAAAAAGCAATCAGGATGTTTTAAAGGATCTCAGAGAATATGCATCTGATAGCAATTTAAGTTGCTTTCCATGTATAAAGTTTTTTTTTTTTGACCACTGACCTCCAGTGCTGCTGCCTCACTTCAATGATATTGCTTTGAAATATCCATTTAGAAAACTTTCTGTTGGTAGAGGAGAAATAACTGATCAGAAAAATGTGTTAAAAGAGAATAAAAGTGGAATTCACAGTTTATCTATCTATCTATCTATCTATCTATATATATATATATATATATATATATATATATATATACTGTAGGTCATTTAGTTAAATCATAAAGTGCTTTATAACTGATGAGTGACACTAGTAGTTAATTCAATTAATTCAAACTAATTAGTTTTTTGCATGGAAATTCAGAAAAAAAAAATATATATATATCTATTGTTAATATGGTTATAAATTCTAATGGAGAAGTGGTAGGGTAAGATAGATGCAAAGAAGTGAGATGAAAACAATAAGGGAATGAATGGTAGCAGTGGATGGAAGTAAACAGATAAAATCTCAATTGACTAAGAATAACAACAGCAGGCACAGCATAGGAATACTTTCCCAGTAACATTTTTATACTTTCAGTTTCAGTTCATAATTATTAGATTTGGGTTCTTCCTTTAAATTCAGTTAAGAAATGGGTATGTAATTTTTAACCATACAAAATAATTATGTTTAATAACAACTGATAGCATGAGCAAATTAAACGAATAGCATAATGAAATGAATATCACATGGTATAAAGAAAAAAATATCATTTTCAAAAATTGGCTAAGTTTCTGGTGTTATTCAAAGGGGATCCAGTGTCTGTCTGCCTGGGATGACATGCTCGACAAGCCATGCTGCTTCACTAGAAATGGCTTGTACCTGTCACCCTTAGGCTTTTGAATACTGGCCAAGGCTCTTGCCACCCCCATAGTGCCTATTTTAGGCAAGGCTCAAAAGACAAACCCACTGCCGTAAATAGCACAAGTAACAAAAATCTGAGGGTAATACTTCTCAATGCCAGAAGTCTAAACTTCAAAATGCACACACTCGAGGCACTCCTCAGTAACAGAAACTTGGTTTAAGGCTCCAGAGAGCACCCCAGCACTACCAGGCTACAACTCATACCATACATTTCGGCCACAGAATCCAGACCAAAATGCAAAAGGCAGGGGAGTATCCATATTCATCACGGATACCCACACATCCAGATTAGTGGCACAGCACAATGCTTCAGAGATTATCCACGTGCAACTAACAGTGGGCAAAACTGCAATTCAAATTGTAGCTTACTACAGATCACCCACCATGTCCCAGGACCCCCATTCCGCATTTCTGGAAACAATGGGTAACATAAAGGTCCTACCAAACACCCTAATATTGGGTGATTTCAACTACCCAAACATTAACTGGGAGAACTACTCAAGTTCTAATTCCCTTGCCCAACATTTCCTAGAATTTATAAACTCAAATGCCCTGGAACAACTGGTCAACACTCCCACCAGAGGTGACAACATATTGGACCTGGTCATCATCAACATGGGCGACCGGTGTTCCACACCGGAGGTCAACCCCTCGCTGGTTAGATCTGACCATAAACAAATCACTTTGGATATCCACAGTCGGCCCCCACCCCCAGACAAGGAAACCACCATAAAAACTTTTCAAACGCAAACTTCATGTTACTTAAGATGGAGGTGGAAAGTTTCAAAGCCCCCATGCTAAAGGATAATGCTGTCCAAGCTGCAAAATCCTTTATTAATGCATTCTATGGGCACCTTCAAGAATGCATGGATTGTGCTATCCCAAGCAAAACCAAGACTCACTCCTCCAAGAAAAGGAAACCAGTCTGGTGGAGCCTGCCATAAACAAGCTATACAATAGAAGGAGGAAGCTAGTACAGAAAAGAGTAAAATCCCAAGAAGGGAAGACATTGCTGATCAGTATCAGCAAGAAACTACGATCCCTCATAAAATCATCTAAGGTGAGCTTTGAAAGAAAACTTGCCAAGGACTCCAAAGATAACCACAAGGCATTCTTTAGCTATGTGAAGAATCTAAGTGGCAATGCTCAGATCTGCTCGGAGTTAGTGCAGAAGGGCACAAAATACACTGAACCAACCGATATTGCCAAAATCCTGGCAGACAGGTTCAGTGCAAACTTCACCCCCCCCCCTCACCCCAAAAAGGGCCCATAATTATACCAGAAAAATGTAGAGACCCTGAAATCACAGACACTCAGGTTAAAATAGCCCTCTTCAAAGCCAAAAACACAGCATCAATGGGACTGAACGGTGTCCCAGGCTGCATCCTACATGAACTCAAAGATGAACTAACCCCTCACCTAAACACACTGTTCAAACTCAGCCTCTTCACAGGCTACGTACCCATAGAGAGGTGCACAGCAGCATTTTTTCTGCTCCACAAAGGTGGATCCACAACAGATCCCGGGAACTATCACCCTATAAGCCTGACTAGCTCGGCCTACAAAGCTATGGAGCACATCATCATGGAACTCATTAACAGAGACATTGGGAACCTCCAAACACTGGACCCTACCTAGTTCGGCTTTGTTAAGGGCAGATCATGCCTCCTAAATCTGGTGGACTTCTTTGAGATAGTTACTAAGGCCATAGATGAGGGAAAGGTGGTACATACAGCTTACGTAGACCTCGCAAAGGCCTTCAACACCATTCCCCATTCTGGTATTATAGACAAGCTCACCAACCTAAACATAAATCCCTATGTCACAAGATGGATTGCCAGTTGGCTCACAGGCAGAACCCACATGGTGAGAGTTGCGGGAGCTAGGTCTGACTCTAAACTGGTTACAAGTGGCATTCCCCAGGGCTCAGTCCTAGGGCCCCTCCTGTTTGGCATATACTTCTCAGAGGTACAGGCAAGCACAGGAAGACTATGGCTGACCAAGTTTGCAGACAACTCCAAACTAGGGGCTAGCTGACACAAACATCCTCCAAAAGGGTCTCACTGGGACGGATACCTGGTGTCAAAATCATGGCCTCAAGATAAATGCCAAAAGGTGCATAGTTATTCCCTTTGGAAATAACAAAGTACCCACAAACTACCACATAGGTGGCAGTCCCCTAAATATGGAAAATGTAATAAGGGATCTGGGGACCCAAGTATATAGTAATCTCCCCTTTGATAATCACATAGCCAAAGTGGTTAGAAAATCCTTCTGTGTGGCCCACATAATCACAAAAGGGTTTGCATCCAGATCAAAAGAGGTCATTGTGCCCTCAAAAGACAAACCCACCGTAAATAGCACAAGTAACAAAAATCTGAGGGTAATACTTCTCAATGCCAGAAGTCTAAACTTCAAAATGCACACACTCGAGGCACTCCTCAGTAACAGAAACTTGGTTTAAGGCTCCAGAGAGCACCCCAGCACTACCAGGCTACAACTCATACCATACATTTCGGCCACAGAATCCACACCAAAATGCAAAAGGCAGGGGAGTATCCATATTCATCACGGATACCCACACATCCAGGTTAGTGGCACAGCACAATGCTTCAGAGATTATCCACGTGCAACTAACAGTGGGCAAAACTGCAATTCAAATTGTAGCTTACTACAGATCACCCACCATGTCCGAGGACCCCCATTCCGCATTTCTGGAAACAATGGGTAACATAAAGGTCCTACCAAACACCCTAATATTGGGTGATTTCAACTACCCAAACATTAAATGCCTTTGGGCAGATAGCCTAGTACCTACCTATGAACCTATGACCCTATAAAAGATATTGAAAACATGGATTGTTATCAAGTTAGTAGCAAACTCTGCTGCTTTTCACTTATACAAATTCTATATTCCTATTTTCATTTAAAGTAAATGTATATGAACAATTTTAAAAAGGTTAAGTCATTTCAGTGTTTTAGTATGAGACATCTGCTCTGCACTGTCAGCAAGTCACACCTCCTGGCAACTGAGGGGGTAGACAGTGGAAAAAAATAAATAAGCAACTTAAAAAGGAATATATATATATATATATATATATATATATATATATATATATATATTTTTTTTTTTTTTTTTTTTTTTTTTTGAGAGGCTTATCTATCTTCAGGGATATCACCTTTGGAAGACCAGTTGCTAGCTATGAGTATTGAGGCAAGTATTGATTGTTGTAATTGCTAAAGCCTGGAACAACTGAGAGATCAGTTCATCACCAGGTGGCAGAGGATGTGTTACAGTCCACTTCATACACAGTACAAACAGGCCTGACCAGACTAGGGGGCAGGAGGGGTAGAACCATAACAAAAATTAAAGATCTCCCTTGTGATTAATATGATTGTGTAGAATGATTCTGGAATCCTGTGCTTCTTCAAGTTATTACAAATTTGCAAGTTTCATCTTCTGTATGGGGGGATCCTATCATTGCACTTAGTTATAATGGCACTTATTATACATTCATAGAATCAATTAATGTGTATTAGAAGTGGATATGATTTTATGGTCTAATCTTTGGTGGTATGTCAGCAAAAAATAAGGAAAAAAGAAACACAGTTCGAAAGTCATATTTTTACCCATTGTTTAACTGAATCATAACATTTCTTGATAGTTTTAATTTTATCATATAATTTTGAATCAAGAAATTTCAGAGTCTTCACAATTACATTTGCAGCTTTTTTCTTTTGTATAGTACTTGCAATTCTGCAGGGAATTCATACTTAGCTGAGAGATGCATCCTACTAATTGTGTAGATATTTTAAATGCATATTAGCCATTATTTTATATATTGCATCTTATGCATCAGATTCAAACAGAGCTAATTTAGAAATGTATGGAGTCAGCAACATATTGCAATACAACTACTCATCTACATTTCTGGTCTTCTCCTCAGTATGATATAATTCAGATGGGATTAAAGTGAAGGCCACCTAGTAGAATCCAGATGTCATTTCTGAATTGCCTAGCTATAGAAAGAATGATATGCTATGACTATATAAGGGAAATCAGAAGTATGATGAATAACCCCATCACCTATAAATGATGAAGTCAGAGATGGACTGAGTACACAATGTTGCCCCCTGTATGTCAGAACTGGCACTGCAGGAATTTGGATTTCCCACTATATAATACCAGCAGTAAGAATGCTTGTGTACAGGTGGATGGAATCATATGCTGAAGTGGCCCTTAAACATTAATGGACTGCTCTGCTACTTTGAAGTTTACCACTGGCATCCAATGCCAGTGTAAAATGTCAAAGTGTTGCAACATAGGGGACCCATTGCACTTTTAGGGATTAGTAGCAGGACTTCAAGATTTCTTGTTGCCTACCCAGCTTGATGACTCCTGGAATTTTTTTTTCTGAATCTGATAAAATGCAGTGCAACACTATGTTTGATACTTCTGTTAAATACAACCAGCATAACTTACACAAGGCAATATGTGTCCTCTATATACAGTATTCACCTTTAAATTTATCTTAATTGCAGTGTTTAATGGTGCAATGTAAAAGACACACACATACACACACACACACACACACACACACACACACACACACACACACACAAACAGAGCAGCTCAGGTACATTAAAGATTGACATCAGAGTGTCAAAATTGTAAGTCAGTCCCCTAAAGAGGCCATCAAGGACCTTCTAATGAAAGCAGTAGATTGCTAAGTTTGGATCTGTGAAGGTCATTAATTTTTGCAGAACAGAAATTTGGTATTTCTTGTTCAAAGTCTGTTTTACAAACACTGTACAAAAGTCTATGCATACAGCAAAATATGTGCATTAAACAGCAGGTTATGCCTGGATGAAATCTAAAAATAGTAATTCATTTGAATGACAGATTTTAATCTTATGAAGAGAGAGTTCATCAAGAAATTCAATGCGGGGACTCCCACAGCCATATAAGTAACATGTTCCAGAACCATGGCCATTTGAAAACAATAGTACAAGTTCCAGAAGACTCAAACTACATCGCTGGAACAACTGACAGCCCCCAAATGACTGAGCCCAGGAAATGTTATTGCTCAAACTAGCTAAAGAGACCTCATAGATGGCAGGAACTTGTTTCAACTAAATTAACACTAGAGGTTAGAAAGTGCTCTGCTATCAAATAGGCAGCTTCTGTAGGTGACAGTGAAGCACCATAATGCATTGATAATATGATCTCTGCATGAGCAGCTTGCTACAATGTTATATATTAGTTACAGGTGGTCCAGTTAGCAGTCTGAGAGTTCCAGGTATTTGACATTATCATAACTGAAAGGAGAGGGGACCAGGTATGTGCTAAACATGCAGGATTGCAGGTGTAATAGGATGACTAAAAAGAGCACTGCTCTTGAGTTGGAAACAGAGATGATTGATCACAACAAAAGTCAGGTCATTTAGGCTTACATTGTCAGAAATGTAACACCCACATTATACATCTTCAAAATGAATTCCAGTCTGTCACCATCATAGGTGATATTAGGGGAGAAGGCTGGAACATTTATATACAGCAAGGCTGCATGTGTAGCTATGGCAATCATCCTTGGTATGTTAAGTTTCAAATGACTAATGGCCATCTAGGTATGCATGCATTGCAAGTCTTAACCTAGATTGCCAACATCTGACACCAATTCTTCAGGGAGAGATAAGGTTGAGAGTCATCAGTACAACAATGATATTGTAAACTTCTCCTCTGGATAAAATGTTCTAAAAAGGACATATATACAATGAATGAGACTTTCCAGGACACAACAAAAACAGTAAAAAGAGGAATTAACTTGGTGTTCATCTAAAGAGTTAGTGGACAGACTAATCCTGAACCACACCAGTGATGGTGCAATAATGTTACAAATGCTCCAAAAAGGTTCCCATGGTCTACTGTTTCAAATGCTAATGAGGAATCTATCAGAGCAAGAACAGAATAATAATACAGGTCCCCTGCAATAAGGGGATCCTTGAACACACTGATAACAGTGATGTCATCACTGTGTTTAGCATGAAAGCCAAATTGAAAAGGAAAATTAATATCTTTCTCTTGTAAGTAGGAACTCAGTTGTGCAAAAAAAACATTATCTCCAGAAAGTTTACAAACTGTAGTTAAACAAGATGATCTATATTTATAATTGTTATTAAATAAAAAATTAATTTTTTTAGTGATCTCTTAATCGGCCTCTTATAACACAGGTAAAATAATCATCCAGAGAAGGTAACACTGCATAAATTTACTTTGCTTCATCTGCCTGCATTTCTGATTTTGAAGGCATCTTAGGAAAGATACATTTCCACTTCTAGAAGAACTTAACTATAATGATTGCCTTTTGTGTATTGTGTTTTGGTATTTGTATTTGTATTTAATTTTTATTTTTGTTGTGTTTAAGTGTTTAAGATGTTAAGATGGTAAATTAACAACTCTAAATATTTCCCAGATATTTCCTGACTTCCTGCAATCTTGTCATCTCTGTCATCTCATATCAGGCAATTTGCTTTCAGATTTTCTGTTCTGTTCTCCTTACATCTTGATCAATCATTCATAAATTATTTGAACCTGTTGCTGTTAACTTCTTATAAGATAGAACCAAAGGGACACAGAAGACTCAGTCTTGGGTCTCCCGATTTTCTTTCTTTTTCTATCAGCCTTTTTTAATCAGAGGTATTTACAACGATTTTGCATGTAGATAATTTTGTCTTGTGCTGGATTGTTGCACTTTACTAAGGCATAAATTCAAATCTTTAGCTTGAACTCATCAACCAGTCCATGTAGTTTGAAAGTAAGAACGTCACTGCAAAACTTAAAAAATAATTACACAAACAAGAATTTGCATGATTTATTGATGATGTATAACATCTGCAACATTATTTTATGTCAGCCCATAGCAAAGAACATCATCACAGTACCTTGAGAATGAATGATTTGTTCCCTGTAAATGATCATTAGCATTTAAACTAGTGTTTGCTTCTTTAAGCCATATTGGAATGATCCCAGTATCCTCAGGATACTATCAAATATCCTATGTTGACAGATCATGTTATCATCAGAACAATAAGAAAATGTGACTGATTTCTATGACAATGTGTCATTTCTCATCTGTTCTCCTAATATTCATTACTGTATCATCCTTTGTCCATCTCCTTAACTCTCCACTGTGTTTCCTGCTCTACAAAGCTAATATCCTAAATTTAAGTTTGAAGTTGCATATTTTTTACTACAGTTATTACTTATTGTTTGAATTTGTTAAAACTTTTTCATTTCACTTGATTTCACCATTGCACTTCTCAAATGTTATTACCACTTGTAAATTAACTATCTGTTTGGTATGTCTGTGGGCTGTGCAGTGGTTCAAATAGGTCTATACAGAGTAAGAACAACCTCTGGCATAATACACAGCTAACATAGAGACATGCATATGTAGTTCTTGCCTAACTTTTGCTCCCACTGCCTGCTGATCATCACCATTGGTTAATCAGCCCATTTGTCCCATTCCAAACAGTGAGAAAGAGACAACTAAGAGGGTCATAATCTAGACAGTCATGAGGGTAATGTAAACATTTTTTGTTGTTTTTTTTTCCTCCTGGCAAGTAGCTGTGGGGAGGGGGGACTACAATAGGTTTCAACAAAGGACATCTCCTTACTTTCTCCATGAATATGACCTGCAAGAATCCTTGCCTGCCTGTTGCACTAGCACTGGTCTCTCCAGACTCCACCATGAAGAATGTATGGCCCTTTGCGCCTCTGATGTTTTGCAAACCCCTCACCCCTCCCAGATAAGACAAGTTGGCTATGCCAGTTTATTATTCCACTTCCCTGCCTGGCTCCTTCAGTGTCAGGGCTGCTAATTGAACCACAGCTGACTGGGTCACAGTCAGGAATCCAGTCCTTGGTATCATGGAATCAAGCTGCTTGGTAATCTCAGATAGCTTTTGTTCTTTTTTTTAATTAAATGCTGCATTCTGTTGTTTATAAATCACCAGCACAACAATTAGTGTAGTCCACATGAACAGTACACATTGCATTTAGTGGTTACTGGCATGACCACTAAGTTTATATCTATACATGTACAATCATAGTTTACATCTTTATTGTTTTAATAATCATAAAGCTACTTACACAAAATAAATGGCCAGCCACAGTCTAGATGTAAACTTTTTTTTCTTGTAACATCTAATTTCAATAGTGTTTTTAGAATGATATCACCTTCACTCCATTTCAGTTAATCTCCCTTTCCTTCCTTTAGTTAAGCTACAGTAGGATGATTTTCCAGTCCAACGGCTTTATATGTTCCTCTGTGTCATTTGTTGACAAATGTTCCTCGTTGTTTGTCATGATACTACATTGTCCCATAGTCTCCACTTATTTTTATATTTTTCTTCTCCCTTGGTAGCTGTTTTTCCTATTGCCTAAGGTCCCCATTAATATTATTACTTCCTCCAATGCTTGGGCTTCCAATTACCTCCATTTTCTTGTTATTGCTTTTTTATAGACCAACCAAAAAAAGGGCAACCAGTTCCCTGTTAGATGTATGGCTTACTGTCTTCCTTATGTATTTAAATAAGTATTCTGTCTCCTCCATCTCCCAACCACATCCCAATATTTTCTCCACCAAATGACTTGCCTCTAAAACAATTGTGCAAATTGTTACAGCCCCACAATATATGTCTCCAGTCTCCCAGTACATTATCCTGACATCTCCAACAGTTGGCATTAATGGTTGGGACCATCTTATTTAGCCCAGTGGGAGTACAAAAATATTTATGCAACATTTCCATCTGAATATTTGAAATTTTATTGCTCTAGTCAATCTTAATGATATTTCACATATCTTCCACAAATGTTATGCCATGCCTATTATATATAACATCTTCTCCCACATTGTTACTAACACCTCCTTAATGTGTCCCTTTGCATTTTCTAACAAAACCCTGTATACTCCACTAACATCTCTGTTGCCCACTTTCCTCCTACAGTATTTGAATCAATGGCAGCTTAATTTTGCCTCTGTTTAATGTTTCTCTTGCATAACTCTCCAGGATACCCAAAAGGCCAGATATATGTATCCAGGTATTCCTATGCAATCCATATTCGGCTCTGATCTCTCCCCATGTCATTTTGTATCTCCTTTCCTTAGTTGCTCACAAGAAAATATTTTCTTGTTTTTCTGCAACCAGTTTTTAGTAATGAACACATCTAGTTTGAAAACTGGTTTCACCTCCCCAATAGTTTTTAATTCAAACCCCCACCATTGGCATACTTCTTTTATAATACCGCCTTTTTGCATACATTTCATTTGGTTCCTATAGTTATCTTTGTCTATTCCTTTTGTTGTAACTACCCAAATTCCTAGTTTTTCAATGGCACTGCTTTCAGATTTCTCATTCAAAATGTATTCTTTCCAGTTGGCAAAATAAGCTTAATGTTGTATTTAGTATCCTAACCTTAGCTGCATAGCCTCATAATATTCTAATAAATTAGTCATCACCACCCCTCCCCCCTACACACACACACACACACACACACACACACACACACACACACACACACACACACACACACACACACACACACACACACACACACCGTCACGTGGCCTAGTTAAAACTTTACATTTTATTCTAGTCCTATTTCCATCCCAAAAACATTTGGAGATAATCTTTGCCAAGCTTTTCTACCTAGTCTGTCCTGAAATGTACACAAAGGCCTACCCAATATACAAAATAGGTGGTAATATAAACATTTTATGGCTGCAGTCTTTGATCTGCATCTGCTGTGAGCATTTCCCATTTCAGTACTAATGTTTGTATTTTTTTCCAGCATCTCGATCCAAGTCTTTATTGAGGAATCCTTTGCATGGACTGTGAATCAAATTCTCAGATATTTATTTATTTATTGACATTTCATTACCAGGAAAGTCCAACTAGGTAGGACTCCATTTTCAGTGGAGGCACAGGGAGGAAAGCTCCAAAGTATTATAAAATATTTTAAGAGTAATAATTTTACAGTTTTTAAAAATAATGCAAAATACAAATACATTTTAAATAATTATACCAAATTAGACATAATATGAAAACAATGGTTAACTATAGACACAAGTTTTACATCAATGATGTAATAGACATTTTACCCAGTTTATAGATAAACTAAAGGTAAATCAGTATAATACAAACAGGAACTGCAGTACTAAAGTGAGAGTAAAGCAGGCTTATGGTATATTCAGAAACATTATGTTATCTTATAATGTCCCCATACATCTGTGAATTCCTGCACCATCTCATAAGACAGAGTGCAATGTCCACATATGACCTTTGTTTTCTGCTTCTTAACTTTGTATCTGTATCTTATCAAATTGTCCCAGTATTAGAAAAGTCCTCCCAAATCATTGTCTGGATTAGTCAGAAACTTTAGGTTATCATCAGCAAACATTGAAATTTTAAATTCTCTGGTCCTTGTTTGCCAACCTTGTACCTCCAATGATCTTATTTTTTTTCTGTGAGTGGCTCAAGGTATATGGCAAACAGCAATGGGGATAAGGGATATCCCTGCTTGGTTCCATGCCTTATTGGGATGCTATGAGTAATTTCCCCACTAACTTTTAATGTAGCATTGGTTTCACTATACATTTCTTTGAATACTAGAATTAGTTCCTGTGGGAATGCATATTTTTAAAACTTCTCAAAGAAAGGCCCAATGGGCCTGCCAAAGGCATTTTCAGCATCCAGCCCCACCATCAAAAGAGGATTCTTGATGGCTTTGGCTTCTCTGTGTATGGTATTCACTAGTAAAAGTTTGTCTAGCCTTGATAAAGCCATAGTGTTTATCCCTGTAACTACATTTGCTATTCAGCCAATTATAATAGATGTAAAACCTTTATAACTATGGTTTAGAATGGCAATGGGTCTTTAAGAGCTGCATTAGTTAAATCTCTGCCCTCTTTAGACATTACTGATAACTGGATTTTTTCATAGTTTTAAGATCACATTAAACAGCACGCACCACCCTTCAATAATGTATTGGTTTCCCGATCACAAAACTTCTATTAACAATCAACCCCAACCTGGAGACTTCACTATTGGTCGTGTCTTCAGTTGTTAATCTACCTATTGCCTGATAATGTGCCTGGAGAGAAATTTTCATTTTGCTTTTGATTTTTTTCCCTATGATTAAGCACTACTAGAGAGTCATTAATTTCCTGCTGCCATGTAACCCCAACCTCCTGTTCTATGTATAATTCTTGCTTATAGCCTTTAAATATATTACCTGCTGTTCATGTTCTCTTGCCACCAGTTGTGTATGATGGTCTCTTAACTGTAATATGCTCCTTTCAACTTTCTGTTGCCTTAACCTATTAGCTATAATTGATTTGGAGTTTGGGAGTATTTGCAAAATACCTCTGTCTGATTGCTCTACCTCTGTCTGATTGCTGTAGCTCTGTCTGATTGCTGTACCTCTGTCTGATTGCTGTGCCTCTGTCTGATTGCTGTACCTCTGTCTGATTGCTGTACCTCTGTCTGATTGCTGTGCCTCTGTCTGATTGCTGTACCTCTGTCTGATTGCTGTAGCTCTGTCTGATTGCTCTACCTCTGTCTGATTGCTGTGCCTCTGTCTGATTGCTGTAGCTCTGTCTGATTGCTGTAGCTCTGTCTGATTGCTCTACCTCTGTCTGATTGCTCTACCTCTGTCTGATTGCTGTACCTCTGTCTGATTGCTCTACCTCTGTCTGATTGCTCTACCTCTGTCTGATTGCTGTACCTCTGTCTGATTGCTCTACCTCTGTCTGATTGCTGTACCTCTGTCTGATTGCTCTACCTCTGTCTGATTGCTCTACCTCTGTCTGATTGCTGTGCCTCTGTCTGATTGCTCTACCTCTGTCTGATTGCTGTACCTCTGTCTGATTGCTCTACCTCTGTCTGATTGCTGTAGCTCTGTCTGATTGCTGTACCTCTGTCTGATTGCTGTACCTCTGTCTGATTGCTGTGCCTCTGTCTGATTGCTGTACCTCTGTCTGATTGCTGTACCTCTGTCTGATTGCTGTGCCTCTGTCTGATTGCTCTACCTCTGTCTGATTGCTCTACCTCTGTCTGATTGCTGTGCCTCTGTCTGATTGCTGTACCTCTGTCTGATTGCTGTCTGCTTCCTCAACATCTTATCTTTGACTGCTATTTTTTTCATTTCTCTTCTAGTTCCTGCAGTTCTAATCAGTGCCCTTGTTCTTGCAACTCTTTAATTTTTTGCAGATGATTTTTTTACTCTAACTATTTGCTTCCCATTCTCTTTTCTTCTACTTTTCCATATACATTTTAGTCCTATCCTTTCTTTTACACCATTTTTTATTGATCTATTGTCCATTCTAATGAATTCTTTCAGATAACCACCCAAATGAACCTGAATAGTTTGTTGCTTCTCTTTATAAGTCCACCATCTATTTCTTGCTTTTCAGTGTCACCTACTTTTCCATATACATTTTAGTCCTATCCTTTCTTTTACACCATTTTTTATTGATCTATTATCCATTCTAATGAATTCTTTCAGATAACCACCCAAATGAACCTGAAGAGGTTGTTGCTTCTCTTTATATGTCCACCATCTATTTCTTGCTTTTCAGTGTCGTGCCACGTCAGTATCCTCAGGTGGTCCCACCTCACATTCTGTGGTTGTATGATCTGACAATACTCTGGGATGTGTAACTATCTTCTTGAACAAATATAATGTTCTCTGGAAATGTAAAACCCTTACATCCTGGACCAATGCCCATGCCTTGTCCATGGCACAGATGAATGACTTCCCTGCCAGACTATTAAATCTCATATCCATTCATACTTCTTATTCAAACAGGAAGACTTTTAAACTGTCAGAAACTGAGAAACCATGAATCATAAAAAGGAGGATGCACACAGTGCAACTGATCTACAGAGGTATCTCACCACCCAACAGCTTTTTCTTCATACATACATTTGCTCTCAGCTACAGCCTAAATGCCATCTGATTTGAACTACTCCATTTTTAAGATAGGTTTATTAGAATCAGATATAGCCACAGTTCTTTTTTTCTGATTTATTAGAAGTGTGTGTTTGTGGTGTGTGTGTGTGTGTGTGTGTGTGTGTGTGTGTGTGTGTGTGTGTGTGTGTGTGTGTGTGTGTGTGCGCGTGCATGCGTACGTGCTTTAAACGTCTAAAGTATTCTGTTTAGACATTCTGTAATGATGTCAAAATGTTAAAGCTCAGAATAATGAGAGTAATATTTTTGTCTCTCCTGATGTGATAATAGAGATATTAGCTGTTGTCTCATGCCTGTCATTAACATACTTATTAATATAAATCATATGGAACACAAATACATAATATTGAATATTCCAATGTACTTTCTAACTTTCAATTCTTTTCTTCTTTTGACTTTTTCCCAGATAGGGGTCACCAAAACAGATCACCTGTCAGCTCATGATTGGCAGTAGAGTTTTACAGTGTCGAGTTGCCAGCCCGGCACCCAACCTTCCACAGAAGGCACACAAACACACACTCACACTTAGGGCCAATTTAGAGTGTCCAATCCACCTGTAACATGTCTTTGGGATGTGGGAGGAAACCAGAGCACCTGGAGGAAACCCACGCGACCACAAGGAGAACATGCAGACTCTGCACAGAAGGCACCCCAGCCGAGGATCAAACCAGAGAACCTCTTGCTGTGAGGCGACTTTCTAAACTTTCAATAAGTAGTGAAATTAATGTTGGGGCAATGAGTAACATTGCCACCTCACAGCAAGAGGGACTCTGGTTTGATTCTGGAGTGGGGTGCATATTATGCAAATCTTGTATGCCCTCCCTGCATCTATGTGTGTTTTCTCCATGTACCCAGATTTCACACCACATCCAAAAGATACATAATAGATGAATTGTCATTCTCCACACTGCCCATAGATATGAGTGGTCTTGTGAATTAGTGAGAATGTGTACTGATAGACTGTCAAAACCCAACTTCCTTATGTGCACTACCTATAACCCTAACCATGACCCTATATCAAATCCTACACATTATGTTACTAAAATCCCATTCCATAACAGTATCACTACCAAGATGACGAAACTTGCCCATGGATTCATGAAGCTCGGTGCAAGGACGGCGTTAGCCTTGCGCCAACCGTGTGGCATAGAGATGGCGCAGCAGCACCACATGCATATTAATGAAGGCCCGCTGCCGTAACGGCCAAGTGCATAGGAAATGTGCACGAGTGCAGGGGGTGTGTCTAAGTGCTGCAAGGAGGCGTGAACATGTTGGCTGCATACACGCAACCTAAAATACTGACTAGTACAACCTGCCTCTAATAGTAATCACTCCTGTCAGTGTCCGTGGATACTGAAATGTATGCAAAGCATACAAGACAGTTTTGCGAACACCAAAATAAAAAGTAAACACAAAGGCACGTAGTTGAATATTGAGTCCCAGTCCCTCGAACAAATGACATTTAAAACCCCATATCCATATTCCATTGCAGTGTCGATAGTTATACCAAGTGGAAGCAAAATGCATCATGTTAGCATGCCTCCAATTGCTAAGCCTAGCCCAATGGTTAGGGTTACCACCTGTCCCACATTGTGAGAGACAGTCCCCCTCTAGGCAGTTGCGTCCATATCAAAAACATTATAAATGTCAAGTGTCCTGCAATTGTAGGACATAATTATGTCCCATATTTTATGTAATAGTCCCATACAATACCTATTTCCGTATGTAAAATACCTAAATGTTACAAGAAACAGAATAAGCAAGTAAACAAAACAGAATAAGCAACTAAACTGCTACAACAATAAGCTTATATTCAGGCATAAAACTAAAGTACTATCCTTCGTACTGACCATGGGTATGTGTTGGCCTGTAAAATCTGATGTGTGTCCCGAAAATGTCCCATCCTTGTCATATGAAAAGGTGGCAACCCTACCAATGGTCAGAGCATTCACCCAATATCTGCCCATTTGTGGTCCAAGTCATCCTTGTCAGGATGGCCCAATGATGAACGGGTATTACCCAGGTCTCCCTACCATGACATGAAAGGTAAGTATTTGCATGTACCTATGTGCATGAATTACAGCATGTGGAAGATCAGAAACGCTAGGGTAGTCCTCACAACCATATTGGTACCAGAGATATGTAGTGTACACATCGTGTTCTGTTGACTGTGCCATAGGCCATCAATCAGAGAAGGGATGGATGGTATCTGTGGAATATGGGGGTGGGGGATGACGGGTAATATAATAATTCGCCAAGGGGTGACTGGGTTGGATGTACAATAGGTGAACTGGAGATGTACGAGGGAGCAGTGAGTGAATCAAAAAGATAACCAAAGAACAAATAATCACATCCGCAATACAACCCCGACAGGCCATACTGTAGAACACAATCCCACAAACATATGAAGAATAAAATGTGCGATACACATGTACAGAAACGTTACCAGCACATACCCACATAATGGTCTGGCCTGAACTGAGCCATCCAACCCCAACACACCTGGATACATAATTGACAACCCATCATCCCCTCCACAGCACACCCCTCCCATCCTGAACGTCCACCAAAACCACCCATACTCGGGCTACTAGCTAGGCGCAGCCATAGTGACCCCTACTCATATCTAGTAGGCAGTCTCACCCTAGGCAGTCTCAGGATTGCAAACTATGTATCCCATGCATGTATAACCCTACTTTATTTTCATAAAGCCAAAGGAATAGAGGTCATCTGTCCCCACAATTTTTGGATATCCCTCATGGGATAAGTATCTGTTCTAAACATTAGACTTGGTGTCACGACACGATGTCCAGTCCTGTAGACATCTGGACACAACTTGTGTGAGCAGTAGTTGCCCACAAGACTGCTCAGCCTCCAGCCAGTTCTCCAGAACCTACAACCCGGGATTAAACACCTGACCGTGATGCATGTCTCCAGACGTGCATTGTCGGGAATATATACCTTACACATATTCACATAGTAGCAGTCAGATATAGGGTGATTAAGGCACTTTAAAACAGATGTAAGTAGGGTTACCACCTGTCCCACTTTGCGAGGGACAGTTCCTTTTTGGGCAGTTGTCTCCTGACCAAAAATAATACAATGGCAAATGTCCTGTGATTGTAGGAAATGCTTATGTCCCATATTTCATGTAACAATTGCATAAAACAGTTATTTCTGTAGGTAAAATACTTAAATGTTACAAGAAACAGAATATGTAACTAAACTGCTACAAGAACAAGCTTTCATTTAGGCAAATAAGTAAAGTTCTAACCTTTGTACTGACCGTGGGTATGTGTCGGCCTGTGAAATCTGATGTGTGTCCTGAAAATGCCCCACTTTGGCCATTTGAAAAGGTGGCAACCCTAGATGTAAGCGGGCATGCAAGCGTGTATGCACGACGGCAAGTGGCTGTGTTCAACAGTATGGGAAATGTAAATAGGCATGTAGTTGTATATGCATGTGTATGTACAGATCGATATATATATATATATATATATATATATATATATATATATATATATATATATATATATATATATATATATATATATATATATATATATATATATATATATATATATATATATATATATATATATATATATATATATATATATATATATATATATCTATATATATATATATATGTATATATATATATATATATATATATATATATATATATATATATATATATATATATGTGTGTGTGTGTGTGTATATATATATATATATATATATATATATATATATATATATATATATATATATATATACATGTAGATATGAAGAATGAACATGGTCACAATATAGCAGTCATAACGAATGTGAAGGGAAACAGCAGCGGAACCCTCCATAATATTTAGTGCTGTTATATATCAAGATGGCCAGAGGTGAGCACACCTCTGCATCCCCAACCACAGGTAGGACGCTAAAAGTGGAACTAACAATGTCCCCATGTTAAGTTTGAATTTCAACTAGGTACAGGGCAGTACAATTCCCCAGTCGGACAAGCCTAAACCCGGATGACCATATGAACACCCTGACAATCAAACACACGTATGTGCCAGGACTATAGACTTTGGAGGTCAGAATATCCTCGTGTGTTCGGTTAACTATGAACCATGGGTATACATATAAATGAAGCAGAACACCAATAGTGTAGTGGTTAGAGCATCCGACTATCGAGCAGACGTTGCCGGTTCGACTGCAGCACACACCATTTATGACGCGTAATCTGTATATGAGTATATCTTGCTACTTTTATGCTGTATAACGATATAATACCAATTAAATGTGAACTGGGGTGATGTATCACAGTAAGAATGTAGACGGATTTTGCGTGACTTGAATCAGTGGTTAAACGGAAAACCACAGCTGAAAAGTGTTGTACTCACCCTTTGTCCAACGGCCCTTGTTCCACCCAGCAACGCAATATACTGTGTCAGCCAGGCCCAACACTAGGACCCTACACATCACAATCAATGTGATTTACCACTAAGCCATGGCAGTTATACCTAATGTCGATGTTATCACAAACATAGCAGAAATCACAGTCATTCAACAGTATGATCAAAGTAATTAAATCATATAGATGTGTATGCATGCGTACGTACACACACACACACACACACACACACACACACACACACACACACACACACACACACACACACACACACACACACACACACACACAGAATGAACATGGGAACAAGAAAGCAATCATAACAAATGCAAAGGAATATAGCTGGCCAGAGGTGGCCAAAATCCCTGCATCTCTAACCACAGGTAGGATGCTAACAATTGGAGTAACCTTGTCCATGTGCAAAATCTGACTTTCAAACAGGTACAGGGCTGTTCCGGTCCCCAGTCAGACAAGCCTAAACCCAGATGACCACATGAACACCCTGATAATCAAACACACGTATGTACCAGGACTATAGGCTTTTGAGGTCTGAATATCCTCGAAGTGAGTCAACATGTGGCACGGGTCCAGAGCAGTAGGGCATAGGGAATGGCGCATGTGTAGTAGTGCGGTTTTCCCAACAGGAAAATGGATGCCTGCTGTGTAAGTGAAGTGATGAGGCATGTGTTCGGGTAACTATGAACCATGGGTATAAATATAAATGAAGCAGAACACCAATAGTGTAGTGGTTAGAGCATCCACCTAATGAAAAGGCATTCACAGTTCAAGTTCGACTATAGCACATATCATTTTCCTTGTGGAATGAATGTTGTTCTGCTGTAAAGCCAACATTTAAACATGTAAAAGTAAACGTGTGTATCGCATGGGACTATTAACCAGATCCTTTCAATCAAAGTGGCACTGTCCTAATGAATAAGGCAAACGTAAGCACAAATAAGCGGCAGTAAACATATGTAATGCACAGTAAGCATAGGCGAGTGCGCCTGCGTGGGTGTAAGCAGCTCCCAGCATAGGAAATGTATGTTTGTATGTACAGATGTAATATATATACACACACACACACACACACACACATATATATGTGTGCATAGATATATATCTACATACATGAAATATATATATATATATATATATATATATATATATATATATATATATATATATATATGAAGAATGAACGTCGTAACAATAAAGCATACACAAGGGATGTGAAGGGAATCAAGAGCTATTTTGGTATTATATAGTGCTTTTAATGTATGTCATAAAAAGCTGCCCAGGAGTGAGCAGAGGACCGCTACTCACACCACAGGCAGAGTTTTACCAGTGGGAGTAACATCGTTGAATTGCTAAGTCTATTTTACACACAGATGGAATGTAGTCCTGTGCTGGGACCTCCAAAAATTGGAAAGCGCAAATGGCCATATTCCATAACCCCAGAAAATGCATGTATGTGCAAATATACATGGCAGGAGACCCTATGAATACACGAGGTGGAACAAAATGTGTGTAGGACCCCAAATGCTCTGGAGAGGGCAATGTGTAAAGGTGTGCCATGGCTGCGATAACAAGTGGATAATGGATGTTCATCATCTTCTTTCCGCTGTTCCCATTAGGGGTCGGCACAGCAGATTATCTGTTTCCATTTCTTGCTGTCCTCTGCATCATGCTCTTTCACACCAACTGCCTGCATGTCCTCTCTCACCACATCCATAAACCTTATCTTAGGCCTTCCTCTTTTCCTCTTACCTGGCAGCTCCATCCTTAGCATCCTTTTCCCAATATACCCAGCATCCCTTCTCAGCACATGTCCAAACCAACGCAATCTCACCTCTCTTGCTTTGTCTCCAAACTGTCCAACCTGAGCTGACCCTCTAATATACTGATTCCTAATCCTGTCCATCCTAGTCACACCCAGTGCAAATCTTAACATCTTTAACTCTGCCACATCCAGCTCTGACTCCTGCCTTTTCGTCAATGCCACTGTCTCCAACCCATATAACATAGCTGGTCTCCCTACCCTTTTGTAGACCTTCCCTTTCACTCTTACTGGTACCCGTCTGTCACAAATTCCTCTTGACACTCTTCTCCACCCATTCCACCCTGCCTGTACTCTCTTCTTCACCTCTCTTCCACACTCACCATTACTATGAACTGTTGATCACAAGTACTTAAACTCACCCACCTTTACCAACTCTACTCCCTGCATCCTCACCATTCCTCTACCCTCCCTCACATTTACACACATATATTCTGTTTTAGCCCTGCTGACCTTCATTACTCTCCTCTCTAAAGCATATCTCCACCTCTCCAGGGTCTCCTCAACCTGGTCCCTACTCTCACTACATATCACAATGTCATCTGCAAACATCATAGTGGATAATGGATGTTACACGTGTAAATTCAACACGGGTGAGGTGGAGGAACTATGGGTATGCAGTTATGGAAACAGGCGTGCCAAGGTAGGATGGCCCAGTTCTAATGGACCACCCTGTGGAGGTCAGCTAGTTCGTAATAGGTATATAGGCAGACAACAATATGTTGAAGTACTATTTCTGTAACACATGCATTCCATTTGTTGACATAAATAATAGGAATGTGCACATACAGACATCGACAGTACATGGAATAATAGGCTGTGCAGAAGAGGAATGGGTCGAATCACACTGTATCACATTCCAATTACCATCGGTAATCCGTACATGAACATATTGTGACATCTGTCCACTGTATAACGTGCTAAATACCAATTACAAGATAACTGGAGTGAAGTGTCGGTGTTATAATGAATAAGGCACTAGTATGCTGGTGAAGCATACATAAACACCATTACGCATGTGTAAGTGAGTATGAGCGGGGAATGTATTTTCACACAGATGTGTATATATATATATGTATATATATATATATATATATATATATATATATATATATATATATATACATAATCATATATATATATATATATATATATATATATATATATATATATATATATATATATATACACACACACACACACACACACACACACAAAAAATATATATATATATATATAGAGAGAGAGAGAGAGAGAGAGACAACAAGATATGAATACTTGCAGCTTGGAGATTTTATCACTTACCTCAATCAAACAACCCCCTTCCTGAAGTTTACCTCTTCCCATAACTGTACTTCAACCACTTTCTTAAATATGCAGATTTCCAAGGACACCAACAATAACAGAATCACCACTGATCTATTCAGAAAACCAACGAGGGTTAAATTATTACTCCACAGTAAAAGTCTACATCCTACAAAAACCAAGTATAATGTAGTGAAATCCCAAGGCTATGGATTAGCTCGAATTACCACGGAGATGGAACCATTTTTGAGAAACCTGAACAACTTAGAGAATGATTTTCTAGTGAGAGGCTAAGAAAGTCAGATGTTAAAAAACATCCTGTAACCCATTATAGTACTGAAAAGGACTGAAGCACCTTCACTCAGCCTCCCCAGTAGAAAAATGTTAAGTAATCCCACAGAGAATAACAAATGCAAAAATAGCTGCATCCTGACATACACTTTGGATTATCACAGTATCAAAAATATTATTGAAGAAAACTGGGACATTGTCACAGGAAACCCTTTTCTGATTAACATCTTAGGTGAAGCCCCATCATTTGTTTATAGGAAGGCCAGGAATATTAGAAGGCAACAAGCAGTCATCTGGCAGAATAAGCTCTCAGAGCTCTTACCCAATACTATCGGAGTTCCACAAGGCTACATACTAGGACCACTATTGTTTTCCATCTTTATTAATGATCTTCCTTCCATCATACCAAACACCAGCTGTATCCAGTATGCTGATAATTCCACTTTAATCTGCTCAGCTACATCTCCAGATGATCTAAAAAGGGATACCCAGGCTACTTTTACTATGGTAGAAAACTGGTTATCCAAACGTCACCTACTACTAAATCCCAAAAAAAACAAAATGCTCATATTTCTACCATCCCAAATGTCCATACCCTTCTCCTTTACCATTCAAGCTAATGATGGGACAGTCATCTCCCCTGACCCCAATACCAAATTGTTAGGTGTCACTATTGATAATTACTTAAAATTTGACCTCCATGTAAGCCAGACAATCAAAACCATTAACAAAAAACTCGGTTCACTCTACAGAGTAAAAACCTTCCTCACCCCCATAGCTAAAATAGCCATTGCACACTCGCACCTACTATCCACCCTCCTATATGCTTCCCCACTTCTAGAAAATATAAGTAAATCTGAACTTAATAAACTTACAGCCTGCTATAATCACATTGCTAGGTTTGCTACGGGTTCTCCTTTCAGAACCCACCACTGCATTAACCTCAAACTACTTGGATGGTTGGAATTTCCCAATCTTGTCAAGTATAACCTGCTAATATTGGCTAATAAAATCCTAAAGAACCCAAATAACACTCTAGCCCTCAGTCACCACATCTTCCTCCGTAATAATTCAAGACTGCTCCGCTCATCCAATAAGTTACAAATCCAAACAACTAAAATTAACAACGTGGCTGGCATGGCCCTATTTGCAAATTCTGTAAGTAGAACCTGGAACAAACTTCCAGATGCCATTACCAAGCTCTCCTCCCCAGACCAATTCAAAGCCTCTGTCAAACAACACCTGGAACAAAAATGGATATGCCACTGTGACAAACCTGACTAACTTTAAATAATGCATGTAATTTTACTTATCTAATTTGTGTTTTCCTTTTTGTAATCTAATACCACCCTCAAAATTGAAAATTTGTAACACTGATTGTTCAGAATGTACTTCTGTTTTCCTTTTCTTAACTACAATATTACCTAATAATTTTATGTATAATCAATGTTCTTTTACTTGACCACTACTATTCTTGTATTCTGTTGGAGCTTATCTCCCCGGGCCTCCGCTGAAAATGGCCATGATTCCAGTCGGACTTTCCCGGTCAACAAATGTAAAATAAATAAAATAAAAATAAATTGTTGAATTTAAACCTAGACCATGTGAGAAAAGCACTAAAAGATGTGAAGCTAATTGTACATTTTGTATATTTATACAGCACAGTGATTGTTTTAATTGCCTTTATTTAAAGAAGATCATTAAAACCAGTGCAGGGGGTGACTGTAACACTAAAAAAGTAATTTACAGGGCACAGTGTAATGAATGTGATGCATTCTACGTGGGCAAGACTGTAAATAAACTCAAGCAAAGGATTTCATGTCATCTGTCAAAAATCCGCTCTGGATGTAAAAATAATGCACTAGCCAAACACCTTTCTCTTCATAAAAGACACACAGGTTTTAAGTTCCAGATCCTGGATTGCATAGACATGGGTGATCTTGAAGGAGACATCCTGAATATTCTGGAGAAACATGAACTCATGTGGCAATTAAAGCTGAACTCTTTTAGAAAGCCTGGACTAAACTACTACTGTTCAATTAAAAGTGCACTGGAACTTAGAAAATTGCCACATTGTTTACATGACTAATTGTATTTTATTTTATTTTCTTCTACAAATTGGTTTTAAATACCATTTTAAATCATTTGAAATTTAAGTGTATATTTTGTTTCCATCATCATACATATATATTTTTTTTATTTTTATTTTTTTTCTGGTTTCTTTTTTCCACTTTATTCAAAATGATGGTAATAACAATACTAACTAATTATACAATTATATATGTTTTTAGGGTTCTTGTACACAGACCTGAAGAAGTCTAGAAGGACGAAAGCGATCTTTGTTAACAATAAGTTATGAAAATTGAAACTGATTTTTACATGCAAAATGTATATGTATATATTTATATATAATTTTTGATCGCAAAATGAACTAAGGTTGATATATTTCCAGCCATGTAGTATATTGCCTTGTATAAAATCACAGACTTAATAATCTACTTAATAATTTGGTTAAATAAGATGTACCATTAAAGTACATTAGGGCTATATATTATTATGACAGCTACTAGGTAGGGCAGGACCAGCTCGAATGTCACACTGATGGGGGAAGGGATGTGAATTTAACACATGTACCAATAACACTTTGTTTTACAGCACAATAAACCACTCCCATGCCTGATAAAAAGTATATATATATATATATATATATATATATATATATATATATATATATATATATATATATATATATATATATTTAGAAAGCTTGTGAGGAAATTATTACTCTATTTTTGTTTTACTTGGATCGCTTGTCTGACTACTTAATAAAGGATTTTCGTTTCGACTTGAAAGATTTTCGACTGGAAACAGACTGCCTGCCTTGCTTGGATTACATTCGAATACTTAGTAATTCTGTAGAATTATATATTTTCTATTATTACTTTTCTGACTTGACGAGTTTACGTTCGCTACTTCTGCTACTATTGTCTGATCTGATTAATATACAGTGATTAATATACAGTGATTAACTAGAAATATATGGACTGAAAATCTTCCACACAGAGACGTTTCTTACACTGTTTTGTCTTTAGACCCACTACACTTTAATGGGTTTTGTTTTGAGACTTCGGGGATACCATGGAGATTACTTGTTTTTAATATACATGTATGCATACATATGCAAATATATCTGTATATATTAATGTAAATAGATATATATGTTACAGTAAATATACATGTGTATATACCTAGGTTATGTTACAGCAGTTACGGGTAACATATGTTCAGACCGGGCATATGTTGTTGGGAGGTCCAATCAACAAACGTCTACCTACCCCCCACCTAGGCTAGTGAAACATACAGACATGCAATAAAGGTAAATACAACACTGCTTCCCAGACCACCAGCAGGAAACTACCAGTGGGAGAGATCTACATGGTCTACACTTTAAACATGTACAGAGATGTCCCTTATGGGACACCAAAAATGTTGTTCTTCCAGGCAATGCGAGTAAAGATTACTGCGACCAGGATGTAGCTGTACATGGAACAGTAGGTTGTGCAAGCCTGATAACACATGGGTTGGCACAATGTATGACATGTGTCCCGACATGGGGAGAGTGGGCAGCATGTAGGGGTGTGTTCATACCCCACCTGCAACCACCTGCACTCATAGTAAGGATGAGTGCTGTGGAGTAGTGGCAGGTAGGGGAACTATGGGTATGCGATTATGGGCCTAGGCATGCAGGTGTTGACTGGCAGACACGTATTAGGGCCGCCCAGTGGATGTAAGTAATATTCCGATGTGGGTATAGCAGATGCCCATACCTCCCAAACCTTAGGAGCACATCTACTGGATACTCCTTAAACCATTGGGGGAACACATAGGGACCATATCATTGAACTGTCCCCGATTATCAGGGCCATCCATGATTATGAGTCAGAATCTAACACAGTCCCAACTAAAGCCTCCTAGAACTAGTGATATTAGGAGGAAAGGTGGCGGAATACATGTAATGAATAATGACAACATGTAATAGTCCTAAACAGCATGTACTTCAGACAATGTGTATGAATATATATGTGCTCTGGGTCCATCAATGTGTCAGGTTAATATCACCGACCTTCTAAATGTGTCCCTGAGGTTGTTATGCAGTGTCCCTGATTCAGTGTTCATTCTTCCCCATTCATATAAGAGGTCTGCTAGTGAGAGACAGTGTATGTTCTGCCGACTACCTTAGGAAGATTTTAGAATAATAGGGTAGAGGTTACCACCTGTCCACCTTTGTGAGGGACACTCCCCTTTGGGCAGTTGTGTCCTGCAAAATAAATGTAATTATGGCAAATATCCTGTGATTTAGGGCAAAGATTACCTATATTGTCTGTAATTGTTGCATAAAACAATTATTTTGTACCTGAAACACCTAAATGTTATAAGAAATAATATAACCAGCTATAATGCTACAAGAATAACCTTTTATTTAGGCAAAACAGTGAAGTACTCTCCTTTCTACTGGCTGTGGGTATGTGTTGCCCTGCAAAGTTTGACATCTCTACATACAGGTCCTATAGGGTTGCTACCTTCCCAAATGGCCAAAGTGGGACATGTTCTGTAGAAATGTGAGACTTTCCAGGATAAAACATACCTACAGCTGTGCATAGTACAGAATTATACTTATTTGCACAAATAAAAGCTTAATCTAGTAACATTTGAATTGCTTATGCTACTTCACATGACATATATAAGTTTCATATATACAAATAACTGTTCTATGCAACTATTAAAGAAACGTAGAATATAATATTGTCCTGTAATCAGGACATTTGCTATGTCTTGATTATTTTCACAGGACACAACTGCCTAAAAAGGGACTGTCCCTCACAAAGTGGGACAGGTGGTAACCCTAAAGTCCCACCATGGCCAATTGAAAAGGTGGCAAATCTATAATAGGTATGCAGTAGCATGACTCAGCTGATGGATGTGGCTCCCACAGCCCAACTACTTGTCTGAATTGAAGAGTCTCGGTTCCCATGTATCAGCCAGATGGGAGCAGATTGTATGAGGAACACACAAATAATATGATTAATTCAGTGTACAGGCCGCTAATTCCGTACAGTTGAACACCATGCCATCGCCTAATGGGCAGCCATTCCCAATACTGTAGTCATGTAATCCGATGTAATAAGCATCACAAGGTGGGAGCAGATTGTATGAGGAACACACAATTAATATGATTAATTCACTGGGCAGGCCACTGATTCCGTACAGTCGAACGCCATGCCGTCGCCTAATGGGCAACCATTACTGATACTGTAGTCAGGAGCGGCCTTAGGTCAACTGGTGCCCTAAGCAAAAGGGCACCATGGCCCCCCCACCACACCACCCAGTGCCCCCATCCTGGTCTACCTACACCAAATAAATACTGGAAAAGTGCCCCTACTAAATTGGCGGCCTAGGCGGTCGCCTAGTTGGCCTATGCCTAAGGCCGGCTATGATCGTAGTCATGTAGTCTGATGTGATAGGCATCACATGGTGGGAGCACATTGTATGAGTAACACACAAATAATATGATTGTTCACCGGAGAGGCCGCTGATTCCGTACAGTCGAACGCCATGCCATCGCCTAATGGGCAGCTATTCCCGATACTGTACTTATGTAGTCCGATGTAATAGGCATCACAAGGTGGGAGCAGATTGTATGAGGAACATACAAATATGATTGATTCACTGGGCAGGTCGCTGATTCTGTACAGTCGAACACAATGCCATCGACTAATGGACAGCCATTCCCGATACTGTAGTCATGTAGTCCGATGTAATAGGCATCACGAGGTAATATTGCAGTCCTTGCTACCACTCAGGGGTGTGAGTGACAGATGCAAGCACCAATGTCGGTGCATTTGCAAGTGCGGGAGCGAACAAGTGTAAGCGTGTTTGGCTAACAGTATGCGAGTATTGCACTGGTAAAGCAATGCAGAGGCTAACCGAGTGTAAGAGGCTGTAACCAGAGGTCAGCAGTGATTAACACCGTGCAAACCCACGCACACCCACTCCCAGCTGCTTTAATGTGCCTTACTCCCTCCATATCCAATGGGCTTGTTCTGCCCTGCAACCAAATAAACGTCCTTTGCAAGGGTTGGAACCAGGACCCTGTGCACACAGCTAATGTGTATTACCAATACACCATGGCAGATATACAGACAACGGACAGTACCACAAACATATCATACAGCGCAGTCATTCAACAGTATAGGAATATATCCCATCATGTAGATGTATATGTGAGTGTTTATGTCCAGCATATAGGTACATACATATATAGAGATGTATCAGGAACATACCATGTGGCAACAAAGCATTACAAATGAATGAAACCGGAAACACCAGTGACACCTGTATTATGTAGTGGTGTTGCGCTATGTGATCTCAAGACTCCCTTAGGCAGACATGTGTCAGTCATACACGCAAATGGTTGTACATTGGCCATATACATCACTCTGTGCATGTAACGTACATTAACACAACAGTACCTGTCCAATCATTATGTGTGAACAGTACTCTTGCAAGGTGCTTTGTGCAACATCATCATCATGATAAAGGTAAATGGGGTAACTGTAGAGGGACCGGTAGTGTTGTGTGTACAATGGGGTCATCCACATCATGTGACCTGGACCATGTAGGAGTGATGTGCATACCAGGATCATGCGCCTGAGGGACAGGGAGGAGGATAACAGGAGTATGTTGTGATGCATATTACAAGGGTTTTATGTGTCCAGTGGGCACGTGTGTGTAATGGACAGCTATGTATAGGGCGGATGTTGTCCTAGGAGCCGATTGGCCTTATGTTTCCATAGGTGAGGGTCAGATGTTGGGGTAGGAGTGTAGGTATGGCCATAGAGGATAGGTAGGATCACAGAAAAGACAGCATACAGGGTTGGTATATGACACATGTGGGGGGGGGATACACCCCTGATGGGGATGGGTGTTCGGCATTCACACGCCCATGGGAACAGTGGGACGGAGATCCCCAGCCATGGGCAACTGCCACTGCACCTACACAGCAGCAAAGGAGGCAGTGCTGGGGTCTGTCCAAGAGGGGCAGCATCACGCTGCAAATGTGACCCTCCGCCCTTGAGCTGGCATATCTGGCTTCGGAACCCCTTACTGAGCCACCAACACAACACGTCTGGGACCGCACAACAGCAGACATATACCTGTCTGGTCCCGCTCCCAGGGGGGACATGCTCCATCTTCAGTGGTAGTACCACCAAAAGGTGATGCAGAGCCAACAGAGGTTGATGTCTATAGCTGGGCCCCCGATGTGCTAGTGCCCAGTGCCATGGTCAGCTGAAGTGGGACAAGAGGTTCTGCCGAGACCTCCCAACCCATTCAGCCTATGGTGTTGCATTTTAAACCCACATATGGCTTAGTGATAGACAACAGCATATAGGATTACCTACGGCAGTATGCATAGATATCACCAGCAACCCAACACAGCAGATGGTATACATTTGCAGAGGGAGCACAACACATGCATATACACTGCATGCCATCTGTACAATGTGTAGTAGATGTGTGACCGTAGCTATGAACAGTTGTCCATTATTGGCTTCTCACTGGGAACCCCACACAGTGTCTGTCATACCACTGTCTCATGTGACACATGTCCAGTCAGGGATGCGATGGCAGTAACATATCCCTATCATTATGTACTATCTGCAATCCTCACACCATGCTTCTGATGTGCAAAGATGTGTGTTCAGTGTGTAACACAGGAAACAAATGGTTGCACACACTGACCAGTTCACAGATGGCCCTACAGATGGGGGTCCCTCATGAACAGAGTACTGTCATGTCTGTATTATAATATGCAGAATAGCCATTACCACACACGTGTTAAACAGGCAGTAGTCTCAATGCAGCATAGCTACACTTACATGCTGTAGTCATGTGTGTCACATCACCCTCGTGTCTTTAGACTATTTCCCACTGTGGAAAATGATTGAGGTACATCCAGATATCATCTGTGGTGCCGTGTCAGAACATCACATCCAGGTACCACTCACAGCAACTGTCATGGCCAAATAACAACATGCTTCCCTAGATAGTGTACTGTGTTTATCATGCGGATGGCTATGGGAACACAATCACAGCTGTACCACATACAATCAGCTAGAGGAGGACTGCAATAGGTGCAGAGGCCATCACCTGACCATGTCCATCACTTACAATACACATGCTGCTGCTGTGCAGGTGTACTCCTTCACATCCACCAAAGACTGTGTGGGTGGGACAGGCAAAGTACACAAGGAAGGGCTTGGAGACTTAACCATAAGCATCATCTGCCACACACCAAACAGTACAGGGGTCAAACCCCTGACTGACTACTCATTACTATTACATGTGCATGATGTTGCTACATGTGCCACAAAGGCGACATGTTGCTGTGCTGTAAGAAGATATATGTGTGTAGGTGAATGACATCTGCAACAGAGATATAGTAGACATACATTAGATGTGGCACACATGGCTGCCCATGTGAACGGATGCCATTGTCACAACCACACTCTCTAATGGACACGCATTGACACCTTTGCCAGGGCCACAAATACACAACATAACTACTTAGTTTGCCACACTGCAATAATGCACAGGACCACATGCACCACAGGGGATATCTGGAGGTTCTATGGGCTAGGGCATGTGAAAGTGCTTGACATCTGTTGGTATGCCATTGAGGGTTATATTGGGAGTGACTGTGGTTGGGAGCATCACAACCCACACGCAGACACAGGGTGCCAGTACTGGCATGCAGGTATGCATTGCTTCATGGGTGTGTAGTGGTTGGCTGTGCAAGATGGCTGTACAAGGCTGGGTGAGGGGTAATTCTAGGCATGGCGTCACCCGACAATAGTGTGCAGTGCAGGGATGTGGTGTCTGCAATGTCCCACACAGATGGGTACTGCATTATCTGCCCTAACATCCTGGTTACTAATGTGTATGGCCATAGATTTGCAATTCATGCCATGTCTGTGTTTGATAGTCCTTCACATGGACATTGCCTGGGATGTGCATGTCCCACAATACTGTACACTGACATGTACAGGTGTACCTGGTTTGGCAGACACATGTTGTGTACACAGCCTGTTATCCCCCGATATGCCAATACTGGCCTGGTGTGGCGAAACCTGCTTATAGTGAGCAGGTAAACCCTGCACCTGCATGGATGATACAGGTATTCCATGGTGTCAGTGGCATGGGTCCATATGCGTACAGCATTGTCTGGCCTCTGTGGGTCACATTTGATGGCAACACATATATTGCAGGCATTCAGTGTGGAACATAGTGAAGGCACAATGTCTGCATATATGTGCCTATTGTACCGCTGTACAAGGTGCCATGTCCTCTGCAGGTCACTGCATTCGCACCATGCCTACTATCTGTCATCAATGTGCATGGTACTAGCACCATAGCGGGATATCCTAGGCAAGTTTGTTTGTGCATGGCACATGGGTGCGGGACATATACCGGGTACTAGTAGGGCTGCATACTTTGTTCACCAGGCCTTTTGCCAGATGTATTGGTATGGCTTGCCAACACAGTCCTTTGGCAGACTGACAGCTGTACTTGTGAGGTGGCCAATGTGTCATAAGACGGATACCATATAGGAAAACTACAAAATTTGCTACCAAACATGTTCAATGGTAAGACAATCATGGCCACCTCTACACAAGCTCCGACAGACAAACACACACTTGCCATGTCCTGTATACACACCCCTACCGTATCACACTGCAGCAATACACTTTTAGGGCATGCGCTATGGTGAATACTGGGTTGCGGCACGCCTACAGGTGGGTGACAACTGCAGGAATGACAAAGGTGGTCATGCGATTTGTACAGAGACTGCATACTCTATAAAGCACTGCACTTTTCTCATGCAGAGAGACACACACTTGACATGTCTGGGATTAGAACACCAATTTTAATTTAACTACATTATTACACTACAGCATTACGCAGTTACAGAACATGCCACCGAGATTACTGGGACACAGCACTCCCAGAGGTGTATTTGTAGATGGGTGACATCATCAGCCTTGCCAAAGGTGGGTATAAGAAATGTATGGAGTGTGAGCAGTCTAAAAGCATTACTCAGTCCTCAGGCGGACGGGGACACACACACACACAACAAGTCTGGGATTAGAACACTGACCTAATTACTTTATTACACTACAGCATTACGCAGTTACAAAATGCGCTACTGAGATTACTGGGACACAGTACCCTGAGAGGTGTATTTGTAGATGGGTGACATAATCAGCCTTGCCAAATATGGGTATAAGAAATGTATGGAGTGTGAGCAGTCTAAAAGCATTAATCAGTCCTCAGGCAGACTGAAACACACACACACACACACACACACACACACACACACACACACACACACACACACACACACACACACACACATACACACATTACGCACTTACAGAACATGCTACTGAGATTACTGAAATGCATCACTTCCAGAGGTGTATTTGTAGATGGGTGACATCATCAGCCTTGCCAAAGGTGGGTATAAGAAATGTATGGAGTGTGAGCAGTCTAAAAGCATTACTTAGTCCTCAGGCAGACAGGGACACACACAGAGTAAGTCTGGGATTAGAACACTGACCTAACTACTTTATTACACAATTACAGAATGTGCTACTGAGATTACTGGGACACAGCACTCCCATAGGTGTATTTGTAGATGGGTGACATCATCAGCCTTGCCAAAGGTGGGTATAAGAAATGTATGGAGTGTGAGCAGTCTAAAGGCATTACTCAGTCCACAGGCAGATGAAGACACACACACAATGCAAGTCTGGGATTAGAACATTGACTTAACTACTTTATTACATACAGCATTATGCAGTTACAGAATGTGCTACCAAGATTAGTGGGACACAGCATTCCCAGAGGTGTATTTGTAGATGGGTGACATCATCAGCCTTGCCAAAGGTGGGTATAAGAAATGTATGGAGTGTGAGAAGTCTAAAAGCATTACTCAGTCCTCAGGCAGAGGGGAACACACACACACACACACACACACACACACACACACACACACACACACACACACACGCACACACACAGCAAGTCTGGGATTGGAACACTGACCTAACTATTTTATTACACTACAGCATTACGGAGTTACAGAACACGCTACTGAAATTACTGGAACACAGCACTCTCAGAGGTGTATTTGTAGATGGGTGACATCATCAACCTTGCCAAAGATGGGTATAAGAAATGTATGGAGTCAAAGCAATCTAAAAACATTACTCAGTCAGACGGACACACACACACATATGGCAACTTTGGGATTAAAACACTGACCTAACTACTTTATTACACTACAGCATTATGCAGTTACAGAATGCGCTGCCAAGATTACTGGGACATCTGCACTCCTACAGGTGTATTTGTAGGTGGGTGACATCATCAGCCTTGCCAAAGGTGGGTATAAGAAACGTAAGGAGTGTGAGCAGTCTAAAAGCATGACTCAGGCAGACAGGGACACGCAAGGCAAGTCTGGGATTAGAACACCGACCTAACTACTTTATTACACTACAGCATTATGCAGTTACAGAGCATGCTACCAAGATTACTGAGACACAACACTCCCAGAGGGGTATTTGTAGGTGGATGACATCATCAGCCTTGCCAAAGGTGGGTATAAGAAATGTAAGGAGTGTGAGCAGTCTAAAAGCATTACTCAGTCCTCAGGCAGACGGGGACACACACACAGCAAGTCTGGGATTAGAACACTGACCTAACTACTTTATTACACTACAGCATTACACAGTTACAGAATGCACTACCAAGATTACTGGGACACAGCACTCCCAGAGGTGTATTTGTAGGTGGGTGTTATCATCAGCCATGCCAAAGGTGAGTATATGAATTGTATGGAGTGTGAGCAGTCTAAAAGCAATTTACAGTCCTCAGGCAAACGGGGACAGACATCCACACACACACACACACACACACACACACACACACACACACACCAGTGGTGGGAACGGAACACCTGCCTATTTACAGGTCACTATTACAATACTACATACTTACTAGTCACGCCACACAGACTACACATTTCAAATATGTCATTATGACCTTCTAGGAATGTGGACATCAACAGGGATGCTGGCAGTTAAGATGTACATACCTGTGAACCTGTGTGTTTAAAGTAGGAATCCATCCTGATCTGGAGTATGCCGATCTGTGGAATGGATGACTACTACCACTATACAGGGTTACAATGGCCATGCCCATACTCAGAGGCACATAACTGACACAAGGTGTCACTGGGCATGCTCACACAGTAGCACAGGGCTGTTTGGAATGCACTATGTGTCCATCTACACAAGGTTATCCTGGGCATGCTCATACACTTAGTAGCACAGGGCTGACTGGGATGCACTCTGATTCTAAACACGGAAGACCACAGTGGCCATGCTATTACAGGTAGACGTAAAGAACACATTGTAATTGGCTCTAGTGTTAGTAGTTGCAATTGTTATCAGGAACGCTGCTCTACATATATTTGACACCGGCCTTTTACACAACGTCTGCTGCTGTCCATCACCTTAGATATACCATCCTATGCCAAGCACAATATTACCACTTGCAGTGATGTCTTGCTAGGCATGGAAACTGCTTGACCAACACAATGAGCCTTGCTAGAGGTGGCAACTACTTGAACAACACAATGTGCCAATGTCCTGCTGTAAGTATGAGGTTGTCCAGTGTTTGTCATTCTGGGATGACATGGCTGACAGTAGACAGGCCTTTGACACATATCACATGCATCCATGATTCAAGAGAGTGGGGATAATACCCAAGTTGCATCCGCCCATACAGTGCCATTCCAAGGCAAATGTCATAAACACAGGATAACACCCTGACGCTTACAGGGCAACTGCATTGTTTTCTTATGCTAACCAGTGCTAGATGTGTAGCGTCCATAATCACAGCTGGTCACTGTAGATCCAACAATGGGGAATAATGACATCTGTGCAGTAAGGAACACCTGGCTGATGGCTCTGTAGTGCACAATAGCACTACCACCATATACCTCAGAACCAGACATGTGGGCCATAACACAGGTACGGACCGCTCCAGGTGGTGGTGTCCCCACTTACATAGAGGCTACTCACATGTACTAACCGGTACTCGCACAAAAGGCATCACAGATGAGTCATGTGCAGGACACAGTGTCACATGCTATATTCTAGGGTGTAAACCTAAGACACCACCATGCTCTCGGACCACCAACATGCATCCATACATGTTGTAGGACATATAAGAGTACACCACCATGTGACCCTTGACCAGTGGACTGTACCAAGCTCTACATCAACTGTAGAGAGTACCTATGTACTGACACAGTTGCATCATGTGTTATGCAATGCAATGATACCACTGTCTGTAACCAGGTCAGCTGTAACATACCAGGGGGCCCTCTGTATTTTCCAGCATTAGCAGATGACTGTTGCTGTACATCAATACACACCCTCATGTATGGATATGACATACATGTACCTGCCCTGGGTATGTACATGCCACACACACACACACACACACACACACACACACACACACACACACACACACACACACACACACACACACAAAACATACATGTAAATAGCATGGCTGTTGTTGTCCTTTGTGCAAACAAGTGGCTACAGCCATTACACACATGCACATGGAATGTAGGTCCATGACTGCTGAATGCTAACAGTACATAAGGTGTGATATCAGTGTTGACAGAGGTAACATTCCCTCTGTACCGGTCACCCATTACACCTATCATAATCATACAACAGTCCATGTGTCATGTATGTCATTGCACATGTCCACCAATTGCAATGCCTACAAACATGCCAAAATGCCGGGATTGTAGGTCCTACACACATGTATATGTAGTTTTGTGCGTTCAGATAACATGCGTGTACAGTTGCTGATGTATGCAGGTGACGTGTATCCTAGTATATCATGCAATTGCAATGCAGCCTCAGCATTGCCAACTGTATATGGTGATATGCTGAATGTACGGAAAGATGTACCTCAGGTATGGACAGATGTGTGGAAATAACTTAGTGGTGTGGCATCTTTGCAGATGGATGTTTGCTGAGGACAGCTCACAGGTGTGGCACAAGTGGTCCTACAATATCCTGTGTAACTGGTAAGCAATGGTTTCATTAATTGAAGGACATAACACACAACTTAGACAACGATCAGGGTGACAGCAAAGGTAAATCACTTGACACCTGTTAACAGTTAAGATGTCCCATGTGCATATATCAGCACTGTTGCCAAAGGAAGTGTCAGTACAGTTTGTAACAAGTGCAATACTGCTGTAAGTCTGTCATACATATCATGAGCTAGGCAGGTCTTTGATTCACAGTACTGGCATGTGTGGTTGCGTGTGTGTCCATATATTTCACGTATGGTGGGGAACACATCCCAATTGTTACTCACTCTCCTGTACACTAGTGTACACATCCATACAGACTGCAATGCAGAAAGAAGGACATAGGCAGGGGTGTGTATCTCACACATGTGAGGTGTCTGTATGTGCGTGACATAGGTGTGTTCAGTACTGAATGCCACAGTGTGTGTATGTATGTGTGAGTATGTATGGTTGTCTGGTCCCTGGAGTGAGGATGTATGTTACCATACTGAACTGATAAGACCCCTCCCCCCATCCAGGTGATGCATTCTACTATCCCTGTTGATGTCCCCGATCTTAGGCCATACTGACTACCTGTACATGTGTATTCTATGTGGTGCATCATGTAGGTGCACAGTGCTGTAATGATGATTTGCACATAGGCAGGGGTCCTCACCTCAGCAGTAGCAACTGTGTGTGAGTGTGTGTTACTGTGTCGGTGAACCCGTGAGTGTGTGGGTGTGTTACTGTGTCACTGAATACATGTGTGTCAATACCTGAGTGTGTGGGTGCAGTTGTGTGCTGGCATTCTGTCATGGGAAAGTATATTACTGATTCCCAATGAGGCATCACACTTCCCACTGGCCTCTACCCTTGTAATCAGCTAGACCGCTCTCTTACCTCACCACTCCATGTAACTGTACCTGTGATGTCACCCTTTATGGATGTCACATCTGTAGCCACAGTAGCTTAATATGCAGCTATCATGCTCTTGGATCAGTAGACATGTTTGGAATGTGGGACATTCTCACAGTTATGTGCCAGCTACACGGTGCATGCTGGTATATTTATACATACCTGTGAATAGTCCACATTTACATATGGCACACTAACTGCAAACACTGACATCCACCGGCACGTGCAATTAGACCTGAAGGAGGACAGCAGAACATCATGACCAACATGCAGTTACTGTTGTTACACAAGACACATACTGTTAACAGTACAGAATGCATTGTACACCTGTAGTACATGGTATGTCTGCTGCCTGTCAACAGTACTCAACAATTGTATACTACACTTATCTTCCTAGTCTGTTCAACCCGTGCATCAGACCATATGGGCATGTCCCTGCATCGATGGTGTGGATGTCAGGGATGCGGCACAGGCATTATCATATGCACAGGTTGATAAAGTTTGCCAGAGGCCTAGACTGCACCATTGGATGACATCATGTCTGTGGGTTACGGCCTTTGATCTAAATGGGCGTGTGTGGATGTTATGCATGTGTTTGTTGCGGTGCCCTACATATGTTTCCAGTGTGTGTGTTTATGTATGAACACAGTTCTGCCATGTGTCTGGCCTACACAGCGGTATTATTGACAGCTGTAGACTGTACAGGCCAAGTTTTACAGTTCACTGACCTGTGCCTGCCAGGGGTTGCACGGGCACTACCAGGCAGAGGTGCAGATTTGGTACAGTCTGATGTCACTTTTCCACTGGGTCCGTTTCCCTGTTGGGACCATCCAGGGCCATGTGCACATGGCCAGCTGTGTCATGGTGTGGACAGCACAGGACCAGATACACTACTGCTGCTACCGCCACTATGGGAGCGGACATGTGAAGTAGCTCGTACACATAGACCTGAAACAGGTGATGTAGCAGGCCTACGTCCACATGCCCGAAGCCTCACTCCTACCAGATATTCCAACACAGACAGCTCATGCTCATGGATTGTCATGCAACAGTCAAGGACTCAACCATGTCACCCAACTGTTTATCCAAAGCTTCAGCAATCTGCTGTTGAGCATTTACCATTGCCTGGAGGTTGTTGTTTAATGAACGAACATGAGCCCTCTGAAGCCTCTGATCTTCTCTGTTGTGCATTTCAGCACGTGCCTGTGCCTACATTACAGCCTGAAACATGCATCTGGTGACACCAGCTGCTGTGCTCTGTCTTGCAGCAGCATGGTGCCATAGGTCCTCCTACAAGCAGCACTGGTCACGTGCCTGTGTGGGGCACCACCAGTCAGTTGGCTGACACCATGGTGTACAGGCACACCTTCCATAGCCCCCACACTTTCCTGTTCCAAGCTACCACACACCAATTGTCCTTCCTCTATGGCCACTGGTGATGGGGTATATGCAGGCATGGGATATGTGTGTGTGGGGATGAGGGGGGGGGTATAGCTGGAATGGCAACCAATGGCACAGTTTCAGCCCCTGACAACTCTGCCTGTGCCTCAATCATATGTCCATCATCACTGCTAGAGTATGTGGGGACACTAACATCAGATGTACTGCAGGAGGGCAATGCACCCACATCACCTGTAAGGGAAGATAAGAACTGTACATTACAATCTATACAATAGACACACACACACACACACACACACACACACACACACACACACACACACACACACACACACACACACACACACACACACACACACACACACGCACACACACACACAAATGTGCTATGACAGAAGGCATGCAACATGCATGTGATATGGCAGACAGCATGCAGCACAGATAATAATAGTGGTAGTTATCATACATCCCTGAGTTGCACACAACAGCATGCATGTGTCATAGCAGATGGCATGCAAATTACACAATCATAGTAGTAGTAGTTAGCATACATCCCTGTGTTACACCATGTAGACCAGCACAGGTTAACAGTATATCTGCCTGATGTATGGCATATGACCTTGACAATCACATGTAGTATGACATGTGATCTGCTGATGTGTGCAATGACATGCATACATGTTTAACAGAATGGTGTCCTGTCAAATATACAGTGGGGTAATGGTGTCCCAATGCAGTGTTGTGTGTCCACCCTACAGATATACTGCACATTTACCTGATGTGCATGACCATTGCAGGGAATCATGAGGTGTCTCTATTGCTATTCAGTGTGAGTTACAGACACAGTTCGTAGCCATGACTGTGTTCAGATACAATACATATATACTGTGGAATGTGATCCATGTCACTGAGGTGTATACACACTAAACCATGATGTGGAAGTTGTGACACAGGTCACTGAAGGGTATACAGATGACACCCCTGCACATCAGCAACCATATTGCTGCTGCCTGGCAACTATGGCCAGACATGGCAAACACATCGGTACACCTTGTCCCACATGACATCTATGTACCACACACACACAAACACACACACACACACACACACACACACACACACACACGAGGAGCAAGTATGACATTGATGTCCGACACCAATATAGCTGCAAGGGAAATGTACTGTATCAGTGGGCTGATGTGAATACTGCACAGGTGACTGCTGTCATGTTGTGACACCCTCAAGATGTTCAACACATTGATGTCACACCTACACAAGATGTGCACAAGCCTGTAGGATGTCTAGGGTTCCACATCTACAATATAACCATTACATAAAGGCCGTAGTTGGACCATGTGTAGCCATTGTACGACAGTGTGTACACACAAGCACATCACGTCTACTCTGTGTGTTGCTTCATGTCTCTGGCCATCCTCCATGGCCATGTGTGTACATGTGTTGGCCAAATTATTGTGACGGGCATCTATTTCACATGTCTGTATTGTCCCATATGACATACACCCATAAATTTCATATGCACCACTGATGACAGGGTTATGCAGACAAAGGGTGGTATGTGGGGTATATTTTCTGGTTAGTTAGGCAGTGTTGCAGCCAGGCCACTATATGTCATGGACATGTCAAGATAGCACATCACATTGTGTGACATTCATAGCAGGGCTATGATCCACACCAGTGAATCCTGTGGGCTGGCCATACTACAGCCCAATGTGTAGTACTGTTTGTATTTCCCACATGTGTAGTTCTGATCTGTAGTACATGTCCCTACAGTGAATGGCACCTCCACCATTGTATGCACAGCTGTCCACACATCTGGCAATGACAGTTTGTGAGGATTCATGTCAATGAGGTGATTCACATAGTTTGTAAGTGTTGCACATGGGTAGGCATTGTGATGCATTGCAGGTCCGACCAGTATATTGTGTCAGGACCATACATTATGTATACATGTTGTAAATGGCCACATGGCAGATAGATCTGTGCATTACAATACCTGATAAATAACAGTCTCACCTGCAACGGGCTGCTGTCGCAGTGGAACACCAGAGGTACGTAAATAAGTGTAACACAGCAGTATGAGCATTATCCACACCTGTATGATGACTACAGGGTGCAACGTGCATGTTACCACATACAGCAGTACATTAGATTATACTATGGTGTATGCACATGTGTGCATACACAGAGTAGCATACTAGAGTATGCGGCATGTGAGTATACATGCCTTGCATATGATGTTACATTACATACTGTACAGTGACACATACAACTATATGTAATATAGTTGTTATAGGTGCAGTACTGATTTACCAGGCAACTCTAGGCTCAGTGGTTAAGAGACACCCACCTCCACAATATCGGCTAAGGCTTGTGTATGTGGTTCTGCAGGTGTCCCCAGGTTGGCCAGTAGCTCCTTGGTACGTGTGAGTGGGGGCTGGGTTGGTGATCCACCACCTGTTGCACCTTGTTCCATGGCGATTGCATTCACATGCTGTTTCACCTGTCTAATGAGGTCTGTACAATGTCTGCACACCTGCTGGTATGTGCGGTTGTGGCCACCCACATCATTAACCCTCCTGTGAAGTTCCATCCACAGGGCATCCCACTGCTGTGCATCCTGTGGCACATGGCTGAACAGGATATCATGATTGTCAAGTAGGTATGGGATGAGGGCCTCATCCTCCATGCAGGTAAACGGGGCTAGCCTTGCACGCAACATACCTGGAAGACATAATGATGGAGACAGGTCACAGTAACTCACAGAGACATACAGAGCTACAGCTGAACATACATGTGTATCACATTTATTACATTTAAATAGTTGTATTTGTAAATCTACATGACACTGACGTGTTTATGTCACACACATGTGACACTCAATGTTGAGTGGATATTATTGCCATATATGTGTGTGTGTCATCTGATTACATTGCCCATACTCCATGTGGATGCTGTCTTGATGTGGGCATGTCTGTTTGCCTGTACTGGTATACCTAACTATCAGCACATGGATGGATGTGTCCACATTAATGCAGTCGACCTTGATGCTGTGTATTTGTCACATATAAAGACTTACACCGCCTTAACAGACATGACCTGCGACCCTGCAGACTTGTTCTCATAAGGTTTTACATGTATGTGTTCTGCCTTATACATCTACAGGGCACTGTACAGCATTTCAACATCCTGCCATGAATCACCTGTGTTGCACATGTGATACACATGGGACACTGGCTAGCCTGAAGGCACTTGCAGGGATGGATATCAACTATAGCATGTACAGTCAAAGTCAACTAGAAGGCTATATGCCATGAGCCATGTATGAATCTAGGATGAAAGGTTACCTGGCTGTAGCTGACAGGTGGGTCTCTGGGGCCAGGTGGAGCAGTGCCACATTACTGATCCACAGGGTTAATGATACATTTACCATGCGGTCATCACACCATGTCTGAGAGGGGAGCGATGTGCAGCTTTGATGGACAGGAATGCATAGTATGGAAGGACTATGCAAAGTGTATGGGACAAGGATCTGTCCAGCATGTGGAAGGTGGATGTCCATGAAGTACGTGTTTGAGATCAGGATGTGTACATGTAGCATGTCCAACATCACTGGGTTGGACATGGATTTATTCAGGGTGTGCATCATGCTACATAGTAGAGATGGGGAATGGGAAGGCTGGTGTAGGCCATCTGCACATGGCCAATACCCCTTAAAGGAAATATGTGATCTGATATGGGTCACTTGAGTGTTGTGTATGACTGGACAATGATCTCTATATTCATGGATGGCACCCTGTCATTATTAGGGTTGCCACATATGACTACCTGACAGGTGTGGTGACGTAGCTATCACAGGAAAGACAACTGCCCAGCTGCATCACTTACACACAAGTGTCCATTATGTTGATGGCTGCCTAGGTGGTAGTTCATGTGTACAGGGTTATTAAAATAGGAGTGACAATGCAATATGTAGCTGTCAGATTGTGGCCATATGTCACGCACACCTCACCCATAAAGCCCCTTCTGTATGTTGCCCACAACACTCTTGAGTTGGCTATGGCTCCCAGGTCATAGTCATTCACATACTTCAATAGGCAGATGCCTTCTGTTTGTCTGTGAGGTATGGACTACAATGAGGGGGGATACAATTAATTAACCCTGTCTTCCTGTAGCTGCCACTGGTGTGATGAGCATGTATTATTCAGACATCTTCTGTAGTGTTGGTTCTGCCAGCAGTCACTTTGCAAAACACTCCTGTGACATAGGAATGTACATCTAGTATACCGAGTGTAGGTGGAACACAGTATGGGTGATGATGTCCTATGACCTGGCAAGGTTATGATATGCAGTGTGAAATCAACCTTACTGTCATCTACATCTGTAATGCTGACATAAATTATTTCATCAAGGTTCATGGCCTTTCAGACCAGAGTCAGCAGGGTAGTAGTGCAGTACTTCCCATTATCAGTGGTGTCTCCCCCTTTGTGGGTTGTAATACCTCTTGGCATGCACCATTCAGTGTGTACACAGCCTGACATGGAGCTATGTTTTACATGACGTGTACGTGGAGAGCATCCTGTTTTGCCATATGTGTATGATACAACCTGTGATGTGGACAGGTCCCATGCAGCCTGAGTTCAGCTTGTACCTGCATAGTTGTGGGTACAGGGACCCTGTGGTGTACATGGATATATGATTGTGTACCTGTTGGGGGGGCAGTGTGTTTATGTTATCTATGACCCTATCTGGATTGCTTATTCATGCTCAGCACTTGTTCAGAACTTGTAAGCACTACGTATGCTATGAATTACTATAGCACTCAATCTTCCTCATTACCTAGAGGTAAACAGGTTTTGTACATATTTTTCTCACTTGCTTATAGTAAAATAGCTCTTGTACTCACTTTTCTCACTTATCTCGGGGAAATTAGTTTTATATTCAGGCATGTCCAAGGGTCAGCTGCCAGTGTTCTCTCCTGGTTATCTGATGAATCTGGACATCTTGAGGCAATGTAGACATTGCCTCATGTACACAGACAACCCTCTCCGCCTACCACCCAACACTACAACCTGTGAATGATGCACTTATCTAGCCAAACTGGAGGTAAAGCTCTCTCCAACCAAGCCTGACCCTGACAGTCATGTGGAGAAGGTAAACACTCACACCACACCACACTCATCACATAGTCTCATTGATTCCACAACACCATGAAATGAGAAAACTGCTCGTGTACCAACTCATTAGCTCAACGTTTTCTGGAATTCATAAACACCAATGCCCTGGATCAGCATATCCACATACCCACCAGGGGCAACAATATCCTAGACCATGACATTACCAACATGAGTGACTGGTGTTCCACACCTGAAGTCAACTCCTCGTTGGTCCGATCCAACCATGAGCTGAACACCATTGATATCCACATCCTGCCCCCACCCCCCATTAAGGGAACCACAGTAGAATATGTCTACAAAGCCAACTTCATGCTTCTTAAGACAGACGTGGTGAAGGTCATGACACCCTTGCAGATGGACAATACTGTTAACACTGTTGAATCCTACACAAATGCACTCTATAAGCACTTACACGAGTAAATGGATTGTGCTATCCCAAAGAGAACCAAGATGCTATACTCCTAATTAAGGAAACCAATCTGGTGGTCCCCTGCCATAAACAAACTGTACTACAGGAGGAAGACACTGTTGTAAAAGAGAGTACAATCCCATGCGTGAAGGAGCTTCCTGGTCAGCCTCAGTAGGAAGGTGAGATCCCATATAAGATCCTCCAAAGCTAGCTATGAAATTAAAACAGCCACTAATTCCAATGACAACCACAAAGCATTCTATAGCTATGCCAAATGCCTCGATGTCAACACCCAGATCTGCTCTGAGTTACAGCACAAAGGCATGAACATTACAGAACCAACTGATATTGTCAACATCCTGAATAATAGGTTCAGTGCTACCTTTCCCTCCTCCATCTCAAAGCTGCACAATCTAAAGCCAATATCACAGCATCCATGGAACCGGACAACATCCCATGCTGCGTTTTACATGAATTTCAGAATGTACTGGCTCCCCACCTACACACCATGTTCAATAATAGCCTTGTATCAGGCTTAGTGCCCCCTGAATGGGGCACAGCAACAGTTATCCCACTCCGCAAAGGTGGAGCCGTAATGGACCATGGGACCTATTGCCCTATAGGCCTAACTAGCCTGGTCTGCAAGGCTATGGAGCACATCATGGATCTCAGTCACAGAGACATTGGGTACCTCCAAACCTTTGGCCCCTCCCAGTTTGGCTTTGATAAGGGCAGACCATGTCTCCTAAACCTAGTGGACTTCTTAGAGACAGTTACTAAGGCATTAGATGAGGGTAAGGAGGTCCACACAGCCTACCTAGATCTCTCAAAGGCTTTCAACACCATTCCTCATTCTGGTATTATCAACATACCCATCCGCCTGAACATTAATCCCTACATCATGTGATGGTTTGCAAAAAGTGGATCAGGGACAGAACCCACACAGTGGGAGTTCCATACCCTAGGTCTGACAGTATACCAGTTACAAGTGGCATCCCCCAGGGCTCAGTCCTAGGACCCCTCATGTTTGGTATATAATTCTCTGATGTACAGGCAAGCACAGGAGGGCTTTGGCTGAAAAGGTTTGCAGACATCTGCAAACTAGGGGACATAATTGTTTCCCCAGCTATTACAGACACCCTCTGGAAGGGTTGCACTGAGGCAGATACCTGGTGTCAATATCATGGCTTCAAGCTGAATTCCAAAAAGTGCATAGTCATCCCCTTTGGATATAACTAATTACCCGTGGACTACCACATAGGTGCTAATCCCCTACATACAGAACAGGTAATAAGGGATCTGGGAACCCCAGTAGATAACAATCTCTCCTTCGATACCCATAATGGCAAGGTGGTTAGAATATCCTTCTATGTGGACCCCTAATCTCTAATGGGTTCACATCCAGATCAAAGGAGGCCATTGTGCCTCTCTACTCATGACTTATTAGACCCATTAAAGGATACAACACCCCATTTGGGACATACCTTACAAGACAACAGCAACAGCTTGGAAGACCACAACAGTACCACACCAAGAGGATTACTGACCTCAAACAGATGACCTATGCAGCCCAACCTAAGAAACTCCAGCTGTACTCAGTTGCATACCGCATACTCACAGGTGATCTCTGCTTGACATACAAGGCCCATGTCCAACCCAGTATTGCTGGATATGCTCCAGCTAAACAGAGGCCCCTGAGAGCCACATGCTCTAGGGATATACCCCTAACCACAATGATGACTAGGACATGCTGGACGAATAGATTCCTGACCCGGATACTCCCCATGTTTTGGAACATGATTACAATGTACATCAGGCAGGGCCCCTCACTAGCACTCTTCAAGGGAAACCTGGACATGTGGATGGAAGACAGACATGTACCCCAGGGATTACTGCAGTGGCTCTGCTGGACAGAGGCACAGGGAACTAATGGCTCTGCCATTCAGAGGCACAGGGAACTAACCTATGGGGATGGCGAAAGCCAACACACTCTAGCTAGGCTTATAAATACCCTTGGTAAGACAGTAGTACCTACTTTTGCACTTATTACATGTTGTATGTGCATGGATAGTTAACTTACTCATCCTTTTCACTTTGCTATCATGCTGATAAACTGTCGGGTGACTACATGTCATATGTATCCTGTTACTGTGTATTGGAAATGCCAATAGACATAACTAATGTTTGCCTAACATAACAGTAATGCTATGTAACTTGTAATACATATCTGCCTACAATACTGTACATTACACAGTTATTGGCACAATATCCCACAATGCAAATCATAATTGCACAGTGTGCCAACCTTCAACATGTTATTCTCAGTAATACACCCATACATATGGCTACTGTTACAATATATCAGCATATACTATCCCCTGTTATAGCACATACTTGTTGGACCAGCCCTGCCACTGACAGCAGCTGGTGAGGAATATTTGTGTTCAAAGCCATTATATAGCATCCCTTGTGGTGTATGCAGTGTTTGCCTTGTTACCTACAGCAGTACACACATAAATACTACAAGCGTTACTATGCTCAACAATACATCACTACAAGGTAACTGTTTCCACTATATGGATTGCATGCACTTTAAATATTACAGAACAGGTACTAAATGCACAGACATACTTTGTGTTCTACATACCTTATTAGTAAACCGAGGTGTCATTGACTGTTGATTCAATCCTTTTCAGTTTGTGTTTCAATCATCTTTGTAACATTCTGCTGGTATATACGGATGGTTTGAATGTGTGATAAGCCATCCTTTTCTAGTTAAATATCGGTAACATGTGGTATCCTGACCACCAATTGGTGTTCCAAAGTAGTTAATTAGATGCACATCAGCTGTGCAGCTACACCATTAGCCAATACCATGGCAACAGTGGTGTATAACTGAGTACTTCTTTTGGGCGTTGTCCGTTTGCCTTACTTTCGAGGAAGACAGCCTGGATGTGTTGTTTGTGATGTATTTCAACAGCTATATGGAGACAGACAGAGATATATTAGCTTCATGAGTCCCATGGATTGTGTGTAATGGCTAGATGATTTTGTTCTACATATGAGTACAGCTATTATATTTCAGAACATTGCTACTTATGCAGGGTTTATTTGTACCTGATACTTCTGCAGAAGTTTAAATCTGGCAAGGATGTTTGGGCAGCTCAAGGTTGTATGGCTATGCATGAACTGTTATGTGGTTTACAGTGTGCTCACCAGACATCCTTGATTTGGTGTACATGTGTATCATACTGTGCTGTTACTCAGTAATTGGTAACACATACCAGTGTACACACAACCCTCTGAAACAGGATTAGTGCAAACAAACCATGTAATATCAGCAGCTGTTCCATTGTATAACAACAACTATTTCACACAGGGCCATGTTAGTGTGTCTCTGACAAGGTATGTTAAGGCTTCTGCAGATGTCGTACAGTGAGTGAATGATGTGTGATGTTATTACAGTTTGTATTGTAATTTGTTTGGGTGTAGAGGTGATGTTGGTGGTTGTGCATAGCAGATGCAGGTGTAGTAACTGCTTTAATACATAATCGATATGTGTGTGAGGGTTCCTTCCCTATTTGAATACCCATCCTTTAGTGCACTAATTCTATGGTAATTGCAGGGTGATTCATTAAGGCACTGTTAAGTGGTTCCTGTATAGCATGCAGGTGATGTTAGTCCTTGAATCCTTTCGGCAATACATCAGAATGTAATAAAGTGTTGCTACATGAAAGCTGTGTATTTCTGTCATAGGTATTTGCAGTCATTATAGTTGTGTTGGTGACTGACCCTCTTTGACTAGGGTTGCCACCTTTTCATAAAGCCATAGTGGGACATTTTCGGGACACACATCAGATTTTATAGGCTGACACAAACCCACGGTCAATACAAGGGATAGATCTTTCCTTTCTTGCCTAAATATAATCTTATTCTTGTAGCAGTTTAGTTGCTTATCCTGTTTCTTGTAACATGTAGGTATTTTAGATACAGAAAGAACTATTGTATGCAACTATTACATTACATATGGGACATAATTACAATCCCAGGACATTTGCCACGGTTAATATATTTGGTCAGGACACAACCGCACAAAGAGGGACTGTCCCTCGCAAAGTGGGACAAGTTGTAACCCTATCATTGGCTCATGTCCATAGCACATATTTGTAATAGTGTATAGGCATATACTCTCCATATTCTTTGTTCATGAAGGTTGGTCGTGGTGGAATGTGTGATTGCTATGGTCCATCTTATACTCATATATAAACACTTCAACTGCTGTATACTGGATACCTATGGAATCCCAAAACCACAAAGTTCTGATGCCCACAGTACCGGGCCCAGACTCCTATACCCCACATTATGGTCAGTGACAGTAACTCGCAAAAGTAACACGAACATGGAACATACACATGCACACACAGACACACTGCTACCCAACAAATCCAAACAAACCATCCTACACTAAGTATGAGCAAGTGGGCAAGCCCCCCTACACCCCCATGTAGGTGTCTGCACCCCCAACACCCCCTACTTTAATATTCTACCTCCTAGATTGCACAAACAGATGCACAAAGCTAACCCACACCCACACATTACAGTCCCCCAGGAACACACACCACACTCAGAACACACACTTACACATACAGCCCTCAGAAACACACTTACACACAGTAACCTACCTGAACCGCAACACCAGAAGCACTGACTAACTATCCATTAACATTGTGATTTTAAACCTCGCGCATCTGGTGTTTTGGTACTGTGTTCTTTCGGACCTTAAGCCTCGGGATTATGCGTGTCGGTATGTCAAGCAGTCAGTATGTGGTAGGTATCCCATTTATAAGTACCTCCATGGTTATGTAGATGTTGTTAACCTATCAATATATCTACATATATATGTATATCTCCATATATCGACTTATCTCTCTCTCTCTCTCTCTCTCTTTCTCTCTAGATATGATGATGTATATATATATTATATATATATATATATATATATATATATATATATATATATATATATATATATATATATATATATAACATACACCTTTCATTATGTACATGCTAGTTTGTCCTATTTCCACACATTCTTACCTTTTGTGTTTTAACCTGTCAGTATACACAACTGCCATTGGCACATCTCAGGTAGCTTAGTGGTATGTTATTGTGAAGATTGTGTACATGGTTGCTTGTTCTAATCCTGGCAGTGGTATTTTACCTCTCAGAGAAGGCACTGGTAGTGCAAGGGTGATTAATGCACATTTCAGCGGTTGTGTGTTCCACATGTTTATTATTCTGTGGAATACTACCTATATATGCAAGCTGTGTTTAAGGTATACTATGTAACATGTAAACATCTGAGAAGATTCCAGTCAGGAATACTCTCCATTATTTGGAACTACATCCCTGATTGCATTATATAAAACCCCTCACTAACACTCCAGGGAATCCTTGCAGAGTGGGTGGGGAACAGTGGATACACCCCAGGGATCCCACAATTGGCTCTGCTCCACAGAGGGACAGTTAGTTAATCGATAGGGTGGCGACAGCAGACACTTTTTGCCTACACTTATGAGTAGCCTCGGGCAGTTAGGCATGTACCTACCTATGTATCTATGAACCTCTACATACAGTATGGACACATGCTGATATCTTAATTTACTGTTCAGGCATTGACTTACCTTGTGCCAATGGCAGTTGTGTGTACAATAGTTGAGGGCTACCTATGTAGGATGCACACAGTAGACCACCTATACATGACAATTTACAGGTGGTCATGCATGTGTACCATCCATGTTTGCTGTGTGTGCAGGTGGAGAAGGGTGTCAGTCCATGAGTGCCTACACTGTCAGTGTGTGTGCTATATGTTCCCTCTTTGTCAAGGCATGGGCATACTGGGCACTACTCCATCTGCCTACTGGGGCTAGCACAGGGTGTTCATGGTCTGATTCCCTCTGTGCCTGTGGGTCCCTTGGCAATGGTGGTGGGCTGTGAGGGCCTTCACCATTCTGTCCCTGCTGCAGCTGTTTCTGCAGGATCATATTATGTAGCATGGCACATACTATGAAGATGTGGGCACACATGCCTGGAGAGTACTACAAGGCTCCACCAGATATTTCCAAGCAACGGAACCATGATTTCAGCATCCCAAACACATGCTCTATGATGATTCTGGTTTCTGCGTGTGCCTCATTATGGAGTTCCTGTGTGGCTTTGTGTGCATTTATGATGGGAGTCATCATCCACGGTTCCAGTGCATAGCCAGCATCCCCCACCAGGTGGCCATAGGGGATGTCCCCCCTGGCAAATACCTGATACAGCTGTGAGGCATGCCAGATGTGGGAGTCATGATAGCTTCTGGGCATTGCACATGACCTGACAGTTGATGGAGGGGTATCCCTTGTGGTTTATGTAGCACCTGCCCTGCTCACCGAGTGGTGACTTGATGTGTATGTGTGTGCAGTCTATTGCACCCAGTACCTCCAGATAGTCTGCCACACGGTGGAAGAGATGCATATTGCTGGCCAACTCCTCCTGAGTTCAGGGGAAGTATATGTGCTCATTGGCATGTGGTAACATGGCATCCAGGAACTGATGGAGTACCCTGGATGCTGATGCCTGTGAGATCCCCATGATATCCCCAGTTGGCCTTTGGAAGGTACCTGTGGCTAGTATTCTCAAGCTTACACATACCTTCGTATCCACTGGAATGGGTTCCCCTCTGTTACTTCTGGCTCTGAGGCATGGCCGGCACAGCTCAACAAGTTGCTGTATGATGTCTCTGTCCACCCTGTAATGCTCTACTATCTCCACATCATGTAGCCCCTGGTTGGTTACCCTGGGTTTGAACACTCTTCTCCTCCTCCGGTGCCTGAGATGGTTGTCAGCATTATCCTCCACACCACCGTCAGCCTCCAACACATGCTGGTGAATCAAAGCTATGGAGGCCCCTAACATGTACATATTAAAAGTTCCCTGTCTGTATACACCAATGGTGCTGAGTGTCTGGGAATACCCAAATGTGTGTGTGGGGCTTTCACACCTTATACTATTGTGCAATGGATGATGCTGGTGTAATTTTGTGTGTTTGTGCAATTCCAGCTGCAGGGTATCTTAATTATTGGTTTTACAGCAGGTACTGCTATTGTGGGGCCTTTGGTGTTGACTTACACTGGGATGCAGTGATTCATCTATTGCCCTTTACTTCACTTTTCAACCTGATTCCCCTGCCATTGTCAGGCATGCATCCAGCTGCTGGCTTTCTTGTTTTGTACTTTCACAACCTAGGATTGTGTTGGGAAATGTGTTATGTAGCTGATCTACTGCAAGTTTGCTTTGTTCTGCTGTGACAGTTCTCTTTTCTTTGCTGTACGGCACCTCCCCTTTCCTGTTCTGCAGGTAGCTGCTAGCAGCCTTGTTAGCTGTTGTCAATGGCCCCCTGTGAGTTCCTAGGTATTAATTACTCATTTGTACTCCAATTGCCATGCTGCAGCATTTCCTTATTGTCTTCCCGTATCCTTCCTGTTTCAGCTGTGGTGCGTGCCATGCACAGCCGTTTACCGGGTTTCGAGCGCGTTTTCATCCACGTTCACATGCACTTTCGGTTACCTTGTGTGCTATCAGCTAAGCATAGCTATGGCTACTTCCACACCCCTATCCTGCGGCTTTGCTTAGCAACAGGCAACCCGGATTAGCAATGATCCAATGTGCTTACAGCTATGGTGGCGCACCCCTCTCTTGATGTCATGTTTACCTCCAGGCCACTCCTCGGTGTTGTACCGCTATGCTGTGTGGTACATCCTTACGCCGGCAGGGCGTTTGTGATTCAGTATTACTTGACTCATGTGTATGGCATTGACTACTATTTCCTAGTTACCACGCAGAACACTGTCACAGACCCTTAGCAACCCTTGCGCCATGGTTGTGGTGTAGCATGCATGCCACTGACTATTATTGGGAATTAATGAATTGTGTTACATTGCGGTTTTATGACATCTTAATATATTTTCCTTGTGATCCCATTTGCGCAGAGATGCACTGAGGTTTTACTTTGCGTTAGTGTGGCCATGATATTAAATGTTATTTTTTATGTGCTGTGCATGTTTTTTTATGCCATTGGCTATATATTTAGCCATTGGCATATATTAACATTATAATACGTAAGTTTGGTCCACTTTCATTGCTCCGATTTTATGTCTGAAAAAATGTAATCCTTTTTTTGGTTTACATTTCTTCATGCTTACGCTACGTCTGCACCACTTCATGAATCGCTGTATACCTTAATTTGCATGCTACACTGCTGCACATGGGGTAATTAGCATACATGCGCCAGGAGCTGCGTAGCTCTGGCGTATGCTGGTAGTGCACATGGAAACAGCTCGTACCTGAATCGCTCGGCGGCCATATTTGGCACAAGATCACAGACGCTACTCCAGCACCTGGCGCAAGCTTCATGAATCCCGGGGTTGGTCTTTGTTTTGAAGCTGAGATTTAATATTATAGAACTTTTTAGTCGGATAGAAGTATTCAGTGTATTGTGATTCATTCTTATGTGTCATCCAGTGTTTTGTGATTCTGTCTTTTGAATTTTCTATCTCTCATGACTTCAGCATATACATACATACGTGTATATATATATATATATATATATATATATATATATATATATATATAAAATTGTAATTCAAATAGAATACTCATTTGGTAGAAACGTTTGTGTGTGTATTAAAATGAGCAAACACACAGATGCATGAATACTCATTTGTGTAAATCTAATGTGGTTTAATCCCACTTTTATATATTGTGAATAAATAAGAATTTGTAAGAAAATGAATGTTGAACAGAAAAGATGATGGTTGGGAATGTGTGCAATATTACATTATAGTTGTTACTGTGTATATGTATGTTCACAGGATAGCATTAGAATAAGGATTGGTTAAGGAGAAAGATTTATTGTTGTGAATGTTTCTTAGCTGAGAGTTAAACCTTGCTGTATGAAGTTGCTCACTTTAGAACTTTTTTTGTACGAGACTATTCCTGTTTGCACATTTAATTTTTAAGAGGAATGCTTTATGCTATTTATTTCAATTAAAGAATTTCACTATTGAATTCTAGATTGTAACTGATGTTTTTTTTTTATTTATTAATTTACAAGCTGTAGATTATGTATATTCATATTATACTAGTCACTGTTTGATATTTGTCTTTCAAGGAGTTCAAAGCTAAACACTACCATTCAAAAATGTCTTTTATTTTGCCAGAGATTTCTGCCTGAAATAATATGCCTCTTTAAATAACCTCTAAGGCTCAAATCTTGTGGGATACATTTGGGAAGCATGGCTAGGCTTATAAAAGCTCTAGTGGTCATTATCCTAGTATATACCTATGAACCTATGATGTCAGCATTTCTGTGAATTAGAGAACAGGGTATGGCCACTGGAGAGTTATCAACTACTACCATCTTTTGTTGGAAATATTGTGTGTGTGCTTGTGTGTGTGTGTGTGTGTGTGTGTGTGTGTGTGTGTGTGTGTGTGTGTGTGTGGATGACTGTGGAATACTGTGGAGCCAGGCATCGTAACACAGACCTGCAGCTGTACATTGTAAACCTTATTGGGGTGTAGCAGGTATTGGATAAGAATCAAAACAGTATATTTAAAGTATGCCCTTCTGTTTAGAGACTGCATAGCTGCTCAGCACATAATATTTGGTGTTCGTGGTGCAGAATTAAAGCTAATAGCATCACATAGTTTTTGTGACAGTGAGTGGGATTTTTGCACTCATTTTCCACATATATTTGGTAGACAGTGATAAATTAAATTGGACTTGTATAGCCTGAAAAACAGTTTTGCTACCAGAATGTATGTGTATGTTTGCAGTCACAAGGTAAATAAACAGAAGTATATGTACCATGGTAGTTATTTCATATATTTATTTATTTGACCAGGTTAGTCCCACTAGGCTAATAGCTTGTTTTCCGGGGAAACCTGAAGTGGCACTTTACAGAGTCACAGTAGCTAGGAAACAGGCAAAAATGAGCTCTGTAGTGTATGAAAACATCAGTGTCAAACCTGTCTAAAGATTACCAAGCAGAATGAAATTTGTGTGCCTGTGTAAAATAGTATATATTTTTTTTTAGCCTTTATTGACTGCGTTACTCTTAATAGTCTAGTGGACTCTTTACAGGGAAGACTGGAGATGGTGTTTATTCTTCTAGGAAAATTTTAATCAGGGCACCTGGGAACATCTCAAAAGTGAATCTTTTACATCCTCCTGAACTACTGTCAACTTAGCTAGATGGCACACTCATGAGTACAGAACCCCCTTAATGCTTCACCACAGTGTCAGCAATTTGAAAATGAACCCTAACACCTGGTATGGGAATAGAACCCACCTTCCAGTATCAGAGGAAGGTATTATCCTCTTGAGCTTTTAACTCTGAGATGGAGTGGAAAACTTGATTCTATCACTGGGTCATCAAAGGCTCAGTCCACTGAACAGTCCATATCCATTCTTGAATGATTTCAGGGAATGAAGAAAGTGGAGTTTGGGATGAATTAAGATGCCTTAGAGATTGGTGTTAGTGTACATCAGTACCTTGATTGGAGAACGAGTGTTCTTCAGTACAGTATTAATGTACAAGTAATGGCCACTGAAAAACGAGTCCTCTGTTTCACGGCAGCATACCAAACCGCCGCAGAGCTCGGGCAGGAAAAAAAACTAATGAACACCATTATTTTATGCTCACTAAGCAGAACTTCTGCTGTTTAGTGAGTATAAAATGTAAAAAAGTAAAGTAAAAAATATATATATATATATATATATATATATATATATATATATATATATATATATATATATATGTATAGTGAAAGTGTATGCGTGTATGAGTGTGTGAGAGAGATCTGTTGTGCTACTATTTTACGCTCGCTAAGCAGTGCTTCAGCTGTTTAGAAAGTATAAAATAAAAAGCGTGTGTGTGTGTGTGTGTGTGTGTGTGTGTGTGTGTGTGTGTGTGCATCTGTGGATGTTTATGTTGCTGTCTGCATGTATGAGTGAATACGTGCATGAAAGCAGAAGAGAGAGAGTGTGTGTGTGTCAGTGAGATGACTACTGGCAGTAGCAGCAGCAGCAAAGAGGTTTGCATACCTCTGCACCTTTCACCTGAAAAATCGGGATAAAATCTAAACTAAAGGAAGGACAAAGTCTCTAAAATAAAAGCAGATTTTAATTATTGCTCTTATAAAATTACAAAGTTGCTTAAGCAAAGGATTTAAGTTAGCATAAATTTTCTGAAGGAAATAAAAGTCTGAAGCTCAAATGTATGCCATTATTTAATAATTGCAGTCTCAAATGACTGCCATCCAAACAATGTAAGAGTAAGGCACTAAAATAAAATAAATACCTTGTTATTTTTTTAAATGTTTTATTTTGGATGTAAAATGCTTCCTCTGACACCATTAACATATACTGCAGGAAGTTTGAAACAATAGGCAGATGAACTATTTTAGATAAAAAATATACTAAAAATATAGTAATAATATATATATATATATATATATATATATATATATATATATATATATATATATATATATATATATATATATATATATACATATATATATATATATATATATATATATATATATATATATATATATATATATGTGTGTGTGTGTGTGTGTGTGTAAAACACAACACTTTTACAGAGGGCCCATTCTCTAAGTGCAATAATGCCCTGCAGGGTGTGTGCTGATGTGTAATTAACACCCATCCAGGGGTGAAGAGGCCTGATGCCACACCCTTGGGCAGATATTTAACACACACCCTGTTGGGCATTATTGCTTTATTAAAGCCTGTGAGTCAATTAACTGTCTCAGGTGTAAAGAGATAAGAACAGACTGGGAGAGAGGGAGGAAGGACTGAGAAGAAAGGAAGAAGCAATATCAGTGTAAGAAGGAGATACTAGCCATTTGTCATAGGCATGTAAGTAATGGGGGTATAAACTGAACACTGGATGTCAAGGTCATCCCTGTAATGTTCCTTTATTATAAAGATAAGTATAAGATTCATAGATTCAAAGTGTATATAACTGGCACAAAATTGACTAGGGGCAATAGATATGTTTTTTTGCTCCTCTGCTCACTGGTAATGTTTTGCATAAATTAATTAGAGTGACTGATATATATAGCTGTGATTATGATAAAGTTAAACATTGCTTGTCTGAATGCTTTAAACTTATAGCAGTTTACAGGGTAAAAATAGCTTAGGCAATGCTGAAGAAAGGTAGCAGTGTGTCAGTGATTTCACTGCAGAAATAAACACTTACTTCCATATGTGGGTGAGAGAGTACAAGGTTATTACTTCTGAAATGTTTGGAAACTTTGTGATAAGAGAATAATCAGTCATTATTTGGCCTGAGCATATGAGACTCTGGTTAACAGATAAGTAGTTAACACTGCTGATGAAACTTGGAAAATGTAATCACTGTCTAACCAGCACAACTGCGTAAGAAAGGAATATATAGCACTACACATGAGCAGAAGAGATGTCATGAGGGCAGTCTAAATCTTCACAGCAGGTTTCATTGTGAAATGAGGAAAAGGCAGACTTGAGTACATTTCAAGGTTGTGATACAAAATATTTGCACTATAACTAAATGGAGTATGTATGACGATGTACTTCTAAATGACGAAGTTTCAAAATATCGAATTTCTTATGGTCAAGACCATAAGATTGAAGTTTTGAGACTTCGAAATATAAATAAAAAAAAATAAAAACAAAAAAATATTTTTGTTTACATTTTTGTACCCCCACTCCCCCTGCAAACTAAATATACCAACTCCGAGATTGCACTACAGTGAGGAAAATGGTAAATATAGCATTCCACGCTGTACAGCGATCTCCATTTAAATGGTTTGATGTTTCAAAACTTTAATCTTTTGTTCTCAACCATAAGAAATTCGAAGTTTTGAAACTTCAAAATTTAGAAGTAGCTCAATGTATGGTCGAAATGTCCATGATGACAGGATAAGCATAAAAAACACATGAGGACTTTATTGGACATTCTTGAGGGGTTGGGGTTGACATAATGGTTAAAGCATTTACTTTCAAGACATATGGTGCATGGTTTGATTCTCATCTTGGGAACCATGGCTAGGCTTATAAAGTCCCCCTGGTGTCATTAGCCTAGTAATCATCTATTAACCTAAAGATGGATGTAACAATATAGTAGTAGGCTGTCTTGAAACTCTAACTGTTCCTAATAATCACAAGAGCCTGCACCCTATCCTGGTAGAGATTAAATAACCCACTGCAAAGAGGAATACTGCATGAAATATAACTATTGTTAAACCTGAAATTGTTCATAGGTTCATAGGTAGGTACTAGGCTATTGGCCCTAAGGCCTATATAAGCCTAGCCAAAAAGGTACCCTGGCTTTCGTCACCCAAGAAAATTATTTTCCTGTGCCACTGTCGAGTAGAGCCACAGAAGTGATCCTCATGGTGAATTTCCTATTTCCCATCCAATCATCAAGATTTTTCTTAAAGAGTGCTAATGAGGAGCTTTGTTTAATATAGATAGGTAATTTGTTCCAGAGTATGGGAAGTCTCTGGGACAGGAATCTATCCCTCCAGCATGTTCTGTTTATTGTGGTGACAAGGTTTAAGTCCCTAGAGCGTGTAGCTCAGAGAGATTGTGATTTCTTTAAATGGAGCATGTCCAACAGCTCTGGGTTTGACATAGCTTTGTATGTTAAGCAGAGATCGCCTCTGAGTAGGCAATATGCAACAAGAGTAAAGCTGGAGATTTTTGAGATGGTCTGCATAGGGCATCTGTTTGAGGCTGGTAATCCTCTTTGTGAGGTATTTCTGTGGTCTTTCCAGTTGTTGTAGATGTCTTGTGAGGTACATACCAAAAGGGGCATTGTACTCTATAATGGGTCTACTGAGTGATGAGTAGAGGGGAACAATTACTTCTTTTTTCCTGAATGAGAAACCTTTTGTGATGAGGTGTGCCAATGCAGAAGGATTTCCTGACTACTGTGGTAATGTGATTATCAAAGGAGAGACTACTGTCCACCTGTGTCCCAAGGTCTCTTATCATTAGCGATAAACATTACTTTCTAAGGTAATCTTCTTTAGTTAGAACCATAGGAGGGACATATTTTCAGGGGGCATCAACTGGCATTAATTTAAACAGAGCCTTTCAAGAGTCCTTCTTTCCTACCATCTGGAAAAAGGCATTTATCCTCCCTCTCTACAAAGGTGGAACCAATAATAATATATCTAACTTCTCTCTAAGTATAATCCTCTCTTCCATCTCCACATCTCTGGAAAAATGTATCCATAGCCAACTACTTAACTACCTACCACACCACAACCTCCCTTCCCCAACGCAACATGGCTTTAGGCCTAGTCATAGCACTATCACAGCTCTTATATCTTTCTTGGACACAGTCAGCCATGCTCGAGACTCAGGATACCTTGTCTCCTTACTATTTCTTGACCTATCCAAGGCATTTGATACTGTCTCCCACCCACTTTTTCTGACCAAACTCTCCAGTTTAGGCATATCTTCCCCTACCCTAGGCTGGTTTTCCAACTACCTTACAGATAGACAACAAGCAAACAGATGACACCAATCCCTTTCTCCTTTCCTGAACTTCAACACTGGAGACCCACAAGGGTCCATACTAGGTCCACTGCTCTTCAGCATTTTCATTAATGGTTTCCATACCAGCATACTCCATGCTAATGCTATCCAATATGCAGATGACATCACCATTAAATGCATGGCCAAGTCTACTCTGACCTACTTGCATTCAAGCAGAATGCCTTCACTTACACTGAAACCTGGATACATAATAACCATTTAGCCCTAAATGCTAATAAAACCAAATTTATGTTCTGCACCCCTCAAAAGACAACACCTCTAACCAAAAATGAATTTACCATGAACTCACTCAACAAAATTTGCCTTGAAGTAGTCACATATACCAAACTTCTAGGGGTCATCATAGACTAACATTTAAATTTCGACCAGCATATTAACACAAACATAAAAAAAGAACATCAGAAAATAGGCATCATCTACAAGCACAAGTATTTCCTCACTTATGCAGCAAGACTATCCATTGCCTCTTCTTTTCTACTCCATTGTTGCTCTATAGTGCACCTCTCCTTACTAATATACAGTCCTCTCTTAAATCCAAATTGGACTCGTGCTGCAATAAAATCACAAAATCTGTAACCAGTGCCAAACACTCCTCCCACCACTGCATATCACTCCATCATCTAAACTGGCTAGAACTGCCCCAACATCTAAAATACCTGCAACTAACCGCAGCCCATAAGCTAATATATAAGCCTTCTAGTTGTCCTGCCCTCTCCTCTCTGTTCACCATGTATCACTCAAATAGACATCTATTATCAGTCAATCAGATGCTCCCAAATGTAGCAAAACCTGACCTTTCCGTCAGTCAAATGCGTTACCCATATGCTATACAAAACTAGGAAATGCTCTCCCTCCTTCAATTAGGTCTACCAGCAACCCTGAATGCTTTAAGACTTTGCTAAAACAATACCTGTTCTCCCATTGGCTATGTACATGTACCAGCACTGACTATAAAAGAAAAACAATATTCCTATCCTTCCTGTTATTGCTACCCATCTCAGTTATGGCTCAAACATCTGTTATATACATTCAGTGCTTCCAACTTACTAAATCAAACATGTGCCACCCAGCCACACATAATCTACTATATCAGTCACCTACCATATATTCTATTCATTCTTGATGCCTATATAACAATAGCTCTAAGGCTGTCCCTTACTTTCAGAATCTTTAATCTGCTGCTCTCCATCTTTCCCTGTCAACTGCAAAACTGCAATACTGTATTGTTCACACATTCACTATTATCCCTTGTCATCAAATGTAGTGGGAGGGGATGATATAATGGTTAAGTTCTTTAATTCACGTATACAATGTACATGGTTTGATTCTGGCCTCTGGTTGGTGGCTAGGCTTGAAATAGTCTGCAGACTGATAGCCTATGAACCTATATGTAGTAGTAGTGTATTCTTGTTTGGCTTGCATACTTAAACTCTAAGATCAATATAACTAGTGTTATCTATTTTATTCTATCACATATTTGGTAATGTAGTGTTTTCTACCACTGCTGCTTGATTTCTGTATTTTGATTCTGTAGCTTTATCCTTTTTGTTTTTTGGAGCTTTTCTCCCTGGGCCTCTACTGCAAATGGGCTCACCCTGGCCCAGTAGACCTCCTGGTAAACAAATGCAAACAAATAAAAAAAGAGGGGCAGTTTGATAAACAGTCAGCAGTGTTTGCTGATACTACAGCAAATGATCTAATAGGTGATGACTTTGATGACAAGGTACCTTGCGTACATGCAGTTAGATGTTGGCAGCCATGAAGATAATCACATATGGAAGGTTATGGGGAGGGGGAAAACCATACAAATTTCCACCTGCAGCAGAAACTGTTGATGTGACTAGTTCATGAAAAGAATGAGATAGCAGCACAAAGCCTGAACCTAAGTCACTGTTGCTGAGAGGGACTTGACATTCTGTAGAAGGAGTTACTTCTGTGAGAAGAGACCATTGGTAGCAATAAATCTGAGACAAATCTGTTAAAAAAGCTTAGACTTCCCTTACAGGGGGAAGGAGAAGGATGGCAAAGAGAGCTGAAATAGCCACACTTCTCAGATCTCACCTTGCAAGACTTGAGGTAAGTAGCCAAGGAGGGCTGATAACTTTCAAGGTCAGACAAACTCTGCAAACTGTGACAAGGAGTTATTGTACAAATAATAGACTCCTGAGGAAGACTACAGGGAAAACTTATAAACCAGCTGGTAGTCCCAAGGGCCTACCATTGTCTACTTCTGTCCATAGCCCAATATACTTTTTCAACACATTTGAGCATAAAACATAAAAAAGGAGGTCTATGCATTTTTTATTGGTCTAAATTTGAAAAAAGGCATTAAAGGGTATTACAAGATGTGAGTAGTTTCAAAAAGTTGGTAAGGCAGGCAACAAAACTAAAACTCCTTTGACTTCACTGTCTGTTATTGAGGAACCATTTCAGAGAATACCCATGGATATTGTGGTTCCTCAAAGTATCCAAGCACCATGTAGAAAACATGTATCTTGCCAGTGGTAAATTATTCTTCTAGGTAAACTGAGATAGTGGCTTTGGATTCTGACAAGGCAGGAAATATAGCAGTTCCTCTGTTTGAAATTTTCAGGAGGGTAAGATTTTCTAGGAAATCTGGAGAGACAGAGGGGCTAAAGTCATGTCAGTCCCACTGACTTGGCTGTGGAAGTACTGCAAGATGAAACAGTTAAGAAACTCAATCCCATCCACAAATAGTTGGCAAGGAGAGATTCAGCTCTTCTCATAAGACAATGTGGGGAACACCAGTAGACCATTTTTAAATGGGAGTGGAAATAGTGCCAACCCCATCATTCTTTTGCTTCCAGGGAGCTACCCTAGTAACTTTTACGGTTTTCACAATCTGAGTTAGTTTATGTTCTCAGGCCAGGAAGTTTTCAAGGCTTAATTCATAATGAGAGTGAAAGTGAATATGATTCCCATAAGAAGTCTGTTGTGGAGTATGTGCTGTATTTTTGGATTAAGCTTAGAAACCACATGGAGTTGGTACTGACAGATCCTAGCGCAATCATAAGAGCAACACAAAGTTTGGTATGTAAGGAAAACAAGAGTCTTGGAATTTATGGTTTAACAAAATGAAATGATGCTTACTTATCTTCCTCAGAATAAGCAGGTAGCAGCATATGTGGGGCCTTTCACTGTTGTGGAAAGGTGAGTAATATTAATGATGTATGGAGTAGCCAATAGAAAGGCAGAAGCACAAACTCCACCATATCACTATGATGATGCCCTAATTTGACAGAAAGAGGTCCCAGTACTTAGTATAGTGAATGAATTACAAGAATAACCTGGTGGATTTGGCTGACACCTCAGTGGATGAGGCAGTACTCCCACAACAACTGTTTCCTACAGAGGTTCAAGAAATCTAAGAAGTGCTGTATGAGTTTGGACTATATTTTCTGCTAAGTCAGGATGTACCCAATTTGTGCAATACTCTGTGGAGACACAAATCCAGTGCTCAAAGAGACCCCTTATAGGTTGGTTGAGCAAGTCATGAAAACTATGAGAAACTGCAGACAATGTTAACTTGGGGGCATTCCATGCATCCAAGTTTCCATAGGCCTCAGCAGTGCAAATGGTGTCAAAAGGTGATGGGAAAACTAGTCTTTGTTTATACTGTAGGGAACTAAACAGTCATACAGAAACAGATGCATCCCAATGTCTAGAAGTTATAAAGCTTTGGAGAAACTGTCTGAATCAAAATATCTAACCACTATTGTACTAAATTTACTTACAGGTACCCTTAATACTACAGCAAGACAGAATAAAACATTTTTACCCTATCTGAGTTGTGTTAATTTATAAAAATGCCAAGAATGAAGTCTTCGTCAGAAACTTTCCAGAAATTGGTGGATATCATCCTAATGAAGATTGAAACAAAGGTCTTGCCTACATAGATGATATTGATATTTTTAATCAGTTCCTGCAGAACAAGCTTTATACATCAGAGCAGTGACAAAAAGATTTAAAAGAGTAAGGTTAGCAATCAAGTCAAGCAAATGGTAGGTAGGAATGTCAGACATTGGCTACATTTGTAATTAGGTAGATTGCAGCAGAATTTAGCTAGCTCTTGCCAAAGTGACAGCTATCCAGGCATAGCTTACCTAGTTCTCAAAAAGCTGATAAGGATGCTCTTTCACTTACAAGGATAAAGCCCTGAATACATTACATGTGACCCATGTTCAAATAAATGCTCACACAACTGTAGGAACTGAATGCGAGTGAGGTGGCACTGGCTTCTCACATAACAATGATAGCACTAGGTATTTATGGTGTAGAGCTTGAGCCATGTACAAGCCACACAGTGAGCCAAGGAGAATTCATATGCAGAGGCTCTTCTCCCTTCAGGAGGTAGTTATAGATGAGCTCAGAAGTATTACCTCAGTAGAGGTAGATGCTTTGTGAGGGGAAAGGGTTAATCACCTCACAGGATGAGCAAGCTGGCCTGCTTCCTACTACCTCACTGACACTGTCAGTGATTGAGCTCATGGGAATTTCCAGGGTAGGAATGAATGGGCTTTAGGGCTATAACTTCAGCCAAGAAATCCCAGCTCCAATGACTGCAGAATGAATAGGCTGTTTAGGTACAGGTAAAGGAGACATCAGGCTCAGTTTAGTGAGGAGGAACTATACAAATAAAACAGATAAGCACATGCCTTAAGACTACAATGAATTGCATGATATCTGTCACTCAGTGCAGTACCATAGCCTCTCTTCTCTTCGACCTTATCCAAAAATACAGTGCTGAGAAAATGATTACTACTCTGACTAGTGAACATTCATCCCAGAAACTCAGTCAAGCATTGTGTGGACTTCCTCTACTAGCTAGCTCTGATTTTACCCAGTTTATCATACAAGTATATGCTTCAGATCAAAGATTGGGGAATTCAGTTGGTTAGAAGGAGAACATTCAATAGTACACCTTAGTATTACACTTTAGACAAATGAAGAATTGAAGGTAGTTGTGGAAAAGGAATACTTGGGAATAATGTTGTCTCTTCAAAAGATCCACTCTTTGTGCATGAAAGGAAAATCACACTAGCAAGAAATCATTATCTCTTAAAGTGTTTGCACAGAAACAGTCGACAATATAGCAAGATGTTAAAATTGTTCTTCAGGTTGCAGTTTTCAGACATTACAATCCAGGACTGGAATAATATATAGAAAATAAATGCAGATTGTCTTACTATGCAGGGAACTGTGTACTTTGATGCCTGGGATAATTTTCACTTACCGCCTATTTCTTGAGGTTTTCACAATAAAAGTCACTCAAGGCTAAAATGGAGGAAAATGTAAAAAAGCTGTAACAAGAGCATAATAGATTTAACATTTTTCAGTTGGAAAATGAAGGAAATTTAGGTAAGTTATAACGCTGTACTGAATTAAAAACAAAATGTAAGCAATTCTTTTAAAGATAAAAGTAAAACAAGTCAACATTGTGCTTGTCATTTTAGCAAGTATGTAATATTTAAAAGAAGTGTGTGCAACTGAATATAGAAATTGTAGATTTGCTACTGTGGAAATGTAATGCAGTTTTGAAGTGAAACTAACTCTGCTGTAAATGTATCTGCAGTGCATGAATCCTAAGGCTCCTTGAAGATGCTATTGTAAGTCAAAGTATATTACCTTATTTGAAACACTCTTGCAGATATATACAATTACGGAAACAAGAAGGCATCTTCTGAAATTCACACTAAAATTCACATAAAATCCTTCCCAAAATTCATGTAAATAGGGCAGAGACTGAGAAAAATAAATAAAGTGAGGCCTTTTTCTTTTGATTTACTCAATCTTTACAATGAATATGAACAAGTAAAAGGGGGTTGGCCTAATGGTGAAGGTGTCTGCCTTACAAACACAAGGTGCAGGGTTTGAGTCTCACAAGGGATAATTGGCTAGGCTTAAAATGGCTCGCAAGGGCAGTTAGCTTAGTATGAACCTATGAACCCATAAAAAGAAGAGGCACCTAAAAATGTGTACATTTTATTCTGGTCTTGAAAACTGACTGATATAGCACATAAATCCTTAGTTAAATTATTGAGAGTTAAACTTTGATGAATGCAACTATCTGTTCAGAATTTTTTATATTAAAATTTATTCTGCAAGTTTGCTCCAGTTTTGATATCTACTTTTCAAATGGAATGATTTAATGCTTAATTATGGAGCATTACATTTTAAGTACAAATAGCTGATTGTTTAATTATTTATAAGCTCAACAATATCTATTTTGAATGTGGGATATAGACATTGATTGCTATATGCCTGTGTTTGTGTGAGAAATAATTTTGCTCAAGTTTCAGTTATAGCTGGTGTGATGATGTGAAGTATTGCCAGCTATGCCAGGAGAAGTAGGGCAGTGGATGCGTAACATCTGCCAGCATAACTAGTTGGAGATTTGTAAAGAATTATATGTTATTTGTGTGTCAAACTGATTTATATAGATGATTGTGCTGAAAATGTATTTGTAAAGCTGCTTTGGTTAAAAATATACCAACAGTGTGTCCTGCTGGACAGAAAAGAAATACACCTCTGTGTCAGATTGTATTCTACCTGTTGAAATGACTGTATTATAACAGAAGATACTGGAAGAGAAGAGGTTAGGCTCAGTCTAGCTAAGTTTGAAAAATATCCTGAAATTAAATTACCTGGTTTAGGCCATAAAGATTGTATCTTCCAGTTCTGATTGCAGCCAGAAATGAACTGTCTGAGAAAACCAGAACTAGGAATCCTGCTGTATTTTCTTTAGCAGTCAACTAATTGCTACCCTGGAAGGGTGGAAGTGCTGTAATGGTTTTATGGCTTCCAGATGCTATAACATATTGTGGCAAAACTCTATCTGTGTGTGTGGTAACACATATGTGTGAGATTCTGGTTCAGTTTCTAGTAAAGGCGGGGTTGATTTCGGAACCAAAAATCAGATGACCAGATATATGTGATGTCCTTCTGTAATTCAAGACTGAAAATTATGTTTTAATTCTAGTTTAGACAGAAGTCTCAGAACAGTATTTTTTTTTTAAACTTGACATAGAAGGATCTCTTACCTACTTCATCTTGCCTTGTTCTAGTAAGTGAACTAGGGAATAGTAATTATTTAGATCAGTCAGGAAAATATAGTGAGATTAGTTAAGTACTGTTTTTCTGTATCTGTGTGAATCTATTAATCTTTGTCATTTTAACATTTCCTGTGATTGAAACTCTGGAGTTTATTGTAAATAGATATTTAGCATTTTCATATTCTTGTATTATTTATTATTAAATATATTTAAACTTTTCACTGTGACTAGTCTTTTAGAGAATATTTCAATCTTTGAAAGTACTTATAGTTGTTTGATGACACTGTGGCCACTCCTGAAAGCTTTGGTGATTGGCCAGCATTACCATTTGTATTAATATTAATTATATGCAGTATCATTGGATACCCTTGTAAGCGACTTAGAGTAGCTGGCTTTGCAGTGTCCTGGTGGCAGTAACTACCTTATATTCTGGGCAGAGCGGCATAGCTAAGAAATCTGTGCCAGTGTATGTGTATGTGTGTGTGTGTGTGTGTGTGTGTGTGTGTGTGTGTGTGTGTGTGTGTGTGTGTGTGTGTGTGTGTGTGTGTGTGTGTGTGTGTTTGTGTGTAAGGAAATCAAATCTCAAAGATTGTGTGTGTCAGCTACTTGGAGCATGAACACAAAGCACTGGTTTTACAGACAGTGCTGGAAGACTTGGCTTGGGACACTCGGCTGAGGACTCAACCCTATAGCTATACCAGTGGGGAGACTTACTGTGGGTCTGGAGAGAGAGAGGGAAACCCAGACCCCAGACTGAGTTTGTCCCCTGTGTGCTCTTAAGGAAAATTGTGCTTGGTGCAGGGAGCTGCACCTAAAAATACTGTGTGCATCTATTTTTGTTCCAAGTGAATGTCCCTCACTGGTGTCAGTGGTAAGAATTCAAGCTCCTTGATTATTGGCACAGAAGAGGGATGTCACAGCTGGTATGATTGCACTGGAAGACATTGGGTTAAGTCTAGACTGGATGAACTCCTGGAAAGCCAGGGGTTATAATTCTGATCTGTGGATGCACAATGAAAAGTTATTTGGATGGAACAGGAGTTGTCCATTACCTGAGGCAAGAGTGTACCTTTGTTGTGCACACTTAATGCCAATAGCCCTTCACATCTTAATCTGCTTACAGCCATGTGGTTCAATTGGTATACCCCTGCTCATCACATATTGTTTAGTGCCAGAAGTGTAGACTTAAAGACTATAACATTACAAATCTTTAGTGCCAGCAAGTCAAATTTACCTGGCCCTTCATGACAAGTAGTTATTTTGCTTAAAATCATGTGAGGTATTAAAGTAAGTTACTAATGAATATACTATAGGTTTCAAATTTTAAATAAAATTGCCTGTTGACTTAATGAATACCTCAACACAGTATTATCTATCTTGCATCTAGTATTCTGGATAATATTAACTTGACAGCTTCTCGTAAAGTGAATTTGTGCATGTCACCATGCATAACTCAGAGACATGGCATAAATTACATATGTAGTCACTCCCCACTAGGGCATCATCATTAACTGCTCTGTCCACAGAGTGCAGTCATGGGCATCTAACACAGCTATCTATCATATGTATGCACACCAAAACATTACCTAAATAACATTGAATAAGTAATGAGTTTTATTAACTCACTTGTGTATGCTTCTGATATGGGAAAACATATTTTGAGCACACTCCAGATGGCAGACATTGTCATAACATATTTACATTTTTGTTTTTATATTGTACCTTGGAATATCATTCTCCAACACCCTTGTAACATTGTTATTTGGATATTATAATCTCTAGTGCTGTGCTGTGTAGTTAATGCCATTACTTTTCTGTTTACTGCAGATCATCAAAGTACTACAACCTTTAAGAGCAAGAACACTTCCAAAACTGCTAACAACAAGTACCAAGGGAATAAGAATACTTCAGAGCTGAGTGCCACACAGACCAATATTTTATTGTGTACAATGTTAAGGGCTTTTGTTCAATAGTCAGTGGACTTCATCAGAACAATTAAAAAAAAAAACCTCCAGTCATTATATACTTAATCAAAGCTCCTAATTGCCCAATTACACAATGTCACAATTTACATATGGATAATTTACCCTAATAGAAATTGTTCTGCACTGACAAAAGATGACAGTCATTTGACATTTTCTCAAGGGCCCCAACTATGTTTCTTCAGTTTAATGTGAAATTAGTGTTGCTGAACACTTGTAATGTGTTGGTTGTTATCTGTAATGTGATCACATTATTTTCCAACTTATTTTTACTGGTCATATTTGGGAATTCAGTCTGCATTATTTATTTATCATAGGATCATAGGCAGTTAATAGGTTAATAGCCCAGGGGCCCTTACAAGCCTAGCCAAGAGTTTATGCCCAAAAATAAACCTCAGTCAGCAGCTGTCACTCCTGTCAATGAGGGACACAGGTGGAACCCCTGGGATGAATTTGTGGTTTCCCATTCACTCATCAAGGTTGAACCCGAAGAGGGTCAGCGAGGTATTCTGTTTGACATGTATGGGAAGTATATTCCAGAGATGGGGCAGCCTCTGGGAGACAAACCTGTCTCTCCAGCAGGTTCTTGTCAATGTCACATATTAGGTTCAGGCCTTTTGAGGGGGTAGTGCATGAGGAGTTAGACTTATGGATATGGGGCATCTCTAGTAGGCCAGGGTCCAAGATTGCCTTGTAGGCGAGACACAGATCACCCCTGAGCAATCTGTATGAGACCGAGTAGATTGATAGTGATTTGAGCCTGTCTGCATAGAGTAGGTATTGGAGGCCATGGATTCTCTTTGTGAGGTATTTCAGTGATCTTTCCAGTTAGTGCAAATGTTTGGAGAGCTACATCCCAAATGGGGCATTATACTCAATTATTGGTCATAACCTATTCTGAGGTTATAGAATTTGCATATGTTATCCTTATTAAGATAATGGTAAGTGAAGCTTTAAAGAAAGCATTTTAACCTTAAACCGATCATCATAGAGTAAAAAACAAATCCAATCAACTGCACATAGTTTGTGGTATGCAGAGCAAAAACATCCATTGCTGCTGACTAGTGTACTGCCACAGCTGTGTGCCATATGTACTTATTTAATTAGATAGCATTTATTAACAAATAATCATTGTAACATGTGAATGCCTGTTTTCAAGGCTGATAACATAGTTTCAGTTATACTTATGACGACTACAGCCTAAGCATAGTATTTTACTAGTTTAAATGAAGACAACATGCTTGAAAATAACATTTATGTGAAAGCTAGGTATATCAGTAGAGAAGTCTATGCTCAGTGTTTGCTCCTTTCTATGTGAAACAGGAATCTTGGAGTTTAATTAAGTTCAGAGGTATCATTTTGATTTGGATATACACCTTTTTGCAAGTATGATTTGAATGTTTCTCTCATTATGCAGCATTAATGTATTATATGGTTTCCTCTGCATTTTTATATGATACATCCTCCAAAACATATACCATGTTACATTTGTATGAGAGTCTGCATTATCTGCTTCAGGAATCACTCTGAAAGGTACTCAATATGATCACTCTGAGTCTGCTGCTGACAGTTCTAGGTGCGATGCAAATCTCAGCTCATTACTAATTAACAAAATGAAAATGTGGAGTTAAAACAGCAGCTAATTAAGAAACCCACACGCAGCTAGTGAAGGGTGTGTTGTACTGAAATGTTGGGCCCCAGTAGTAGCTGTGTAATGCAATGAACAAATCTTGTGAACATCTCTTGTATACTCTCATCAAAAACTTCTCAGTACTTTCATGCATATTAAAGAGCAGCAATAACAATAAAGGTAACTATAAGTCTTTAAGGGCTCACTGTGCATTTTAAATCTATTTTTGACACGAGTGGAAATTAGAGTTTAGAAGTGTAGAAAAAAAGTCTAACAAACAGGGAGAAACACATAAGGGAAACGGTGAATAAATGAATAAGGTGAGGGAGGGAAAGGAAGGCTAATATGTTTTTGTTGGACAAATGCTCATTTTCTCTACACAGAGAAGGCAAGGTGAGGAAGGAAGAGAAGTTGAAGAAATGGTAAGAAGATGATGGTAGGTGGCAGCAGTAAAGGCACAAAAATAGAACACAGACAAGACTGAAATGGGAGGGGCTGTCACACGTGAGGGGATAACAGTGGATTTAGAAGCATCAGACAAATAAAGGGAAGACAACACTGATAAAGACTCTTGGAAAACAAACAAGGCAGGGAAATGGTACAAATACCAGGATGTGGGATAGGGTGGGTATGATCCCCAGTACTACCTTGTCAGTGTCATATCCAGTGGGAGTCTACACCCTCTCTTGTGCTCCCTTACATCTGGTTATTTGCTCAGACAGAGCTGCCAGTGGTGAGCTGAGCTGTGACTCTGAAAGCCACAAGAAGAGTACTTCCAAGTGGCCAAAGAGGCCTTCAATAGGATGATACATCAGACCTCCCACCACCTCAGCAAGCTGTCTGTGGGTAATGTACTGTTCACCCCTGGCAGATCCACTGATGGAAGAACAGCACTCCTAGCTGGTGAAGCCCCAAAAGGGGCAGAATTGGAGGGCCTATCAGCTACCTCATTCAGGAAATGTCAGCAAGCACAGATACATTTGACTATGGAGGTGTTTGTTTTAGGGGCTGGTGGTCTATGGCATTGCCACATGCACAAACCTATCAGTTGCCATAAAGAAATGCAGAATAAGTGGACAGAAACAATATAACAACCATAAAAAGGGAGGGAGAGGAAAGCAATGCAGACATACAATGAAATGCAGTACTACTAGAATATAATTGTGATAATATGGCAATAAAGGTACAACAATAATATTTTTTATTATAGAGATACATAATTGAGATTATTCACAGGTGACTACTGCCAGCGCTGAGACATGTGCTACCTATGCATACTGAGCAGGTTATATGAACAGCAATATACTAACTGCAACAGTTTTTGAACAAAATAATCACTAACTGCACTGCACTGCCTGTAACTATCGTATGCACTCTGTGCACTATACTTAGAAAAAAACTGCACTAGTGTGCCTCTGTGGGAATATCTACTCGTACCTTGCGCCATGCACTATATAATGTGCCCTCTACATACTACTAAACCCAGCAGTGGGCA
>NC_056734.1:876484051-876564051 GCF_019279795.1 Protopterus annectens | reverse complement strand
ACAGACCCTAGGTAACCTACCAGAGGCTACATGAGCTGGAGATAGTGGAGCACTATAGAATGGGCAGGGACTTCCTGCAGAAAATTGTTGAACTGTGCTGGCCATGCCTGACACACAGAACTAACAGAGGGGAATCCATCCCAGTGGATACCAAGGTATGTGTAGGCTTATGGATACTAAGTACAGGTACCTTCCAATGGCCAACTGTGGATATGATGGGGATTTCACAGGCATCAGCATCCAGGGTACTCCACCACTTCCTGAATGCCATGTCAGCACATGTTGGTGAGCACGTATATATTTCCCCAACACCTGTGAGGCATTGGCCAGCAATATGTAACTGTTCTACCAATAGCAGAATACCCTGAGGTAGTAGGTGCTACAGAATGCATGCACATATGCATCACAACACCACCCGATGAGCGGGGTAGGGTCTACATCAACCACGAGGGATTCCCTTTCATCAACTGTCAGGTCATGTGCGATGCCCATGGCTTAATAATGAATGTGTGTGCTGGCTGACCTGGAAGCTAACATGATTCCCACATCTGGCATCTGATGCAGCTGTACCAGAGATTTGCCAATGGAGACATCCCTGATGGTCACCTAGTGGGGGATGCTGGATACGCACTGGAGCTGTAACTGATGACACCCATCAGAAATGCACACACCCCCGAACAAGAACTCCAAAATGAGGCACACGCACAGACAAGAATTCAAGCAGAGCATATGTTTGGGATGCTCAAGTCACAGTTCCAGTGCCTGGATACATCTGCTAGAGCCTTGCTGTATTCACCAGCTACATGTACCCAAATTGTCCTTGTATGTGCCATGCTACACAATATTATCCTGTGGAAACAGCTGCAAGCAGGAACAGCATGGGGCAGGGCCACACAACCCCCCCACCATTGCCAAGGGCTGCACAGGCACAGAGTGACTTGGCGGAGGAACAACCTAAGCCTGCACCAGTAGGCAGAAGGAGGAATGCCCAGTAAGCCCTGGCCTTGGTAAAGAGGCAATGCATAGCACATACACTGATACAGGAGGGACCCAGGGAATAACACCTCTCTCTGATTCTCACATACATCAAAAGGGATGCCAAACATTCCATTACCTGTGCTTAACCTTGTGTAGGGAGTGTACTACGTGCATCCTACATAGGCGGCCCTGCAGCACCACCCTCAATACTGGGACACCCACAGGGTAAGTGACTCACACATGCCAGTCAGGGGGATTCACATACCCAACAACAGTCATAGCCAGCAGGATAGTTGTAGACAAACACAAACAAAGGTTGTGCTATGGCTTCTGAATGAGGCCTAGGGGTAACCTCCCCCCAGGCCTACACAGACAGACTACAGCAGGTCATGCAGTGGGATGTCAGTTCTGAAGGGTAGGAAGTCAGAAACTAATATGTAGGTAAATAAAAGCTAAGATACATAGTACACTGGTATGTCTCTAGTCACCATGATAGGTAAGACTACAGAATGAAATGGAGTACCCGACATATCAGTACAGTCCTAGCAAATGTGTACAAGTGTCAGGTGTGCCCCCCCATCTTAAGTAGTAATGTAATAACAGGCAGGTGTGCCCCGCCAATCCTGTGTAAAAATGTAGAAATATAGTAACAGTCAGGTGGGCCCCCCATCCTACATAGAAATGTAGTAATAGTCAGGTGTGCCCCCCAATCCTGTGTAGAAATGTAGAAATAGTCAGGTGTGCCCCCCATCCTATGCAGAAATGTAGTAACAGCCAATGCCAAATGATCGACGGATACCCTGCAGAGACAGCATGCTACCTGTAGGTGTGCAACACAAAGGACAGCACTGCAGTACAAACTACCTGGACTCGAACCACACATTCAATACAGATGGGCATACTAGGCATGCTCACACACTTAGAGAAATGAAGGCTATGTTAGCAACATACTGAAAGGTCATACTGGGCATGCTCACGCACTTTTAAACACATGAAGGCCATGTCTGCAAACACAAGTGAACCAGACATATCTGGCAGTCGCAGATGTTAGTGCAGACACCCCTCAGTATGCACCACTCATGCATCCACACACAGTGGATATGATTACAAGCATATATGTAAAGACAACACACTATAATAAGCCAAAGGTAGATGTACATAGATGTGTGGAAGAAGGTGACTGTGACAAGTAGCCATCCAGGCTTGTCCCACCCAGCACACAGCCAAAGGGCCACAACCACACATGGGTCAGATGTCACTCACTGCAGATACTAGCCACCAGTATCTATCAGGATTACAGACTATGTGGTGCATGCGCTAGCTGTGCAAAATGACTGTACAAGGAAGTAGTCATCTAGCAGCTGTATACACGTACCTGTGAAATATGACCCTGTTTGTGCCCGCATGCAGTGTGTCAACCCCTAATTGAATGGGTTATGACCCATGCACACACACTGCCCGCCCCATAGCCCTACTATGACAAGCATGCTGAGGTCATCCACTGTGAAATACACCTTTGGGAGACCTGTAGCCCAGTAATCTCCATGGTGCATCCCATAACTGCATACTACTGTAGTGTGATAAACTAGTTAGGTAGGAGTTCCAATCCCAGACATGGCAACTGTGTGTGTGTGTGTGTGTGTGTGTGTGTGTGTGTGTGTGTGTGTGTGTGTGTGTGTGTGTGTGTGTGTGTGTGTGTGTGTGTGTGTGTGTGTGTTTCTGTGTGTATTTATGTCTGTCTGTCTCTGTCTGTGTAGAGAGCAATGCTTTTTAGGGTGATCACACTCCCTAGAATTGAAATGCTCTACTTTGGTAAGGCTACTGATGTCACCCACCTAAAAATACACCTCTGAGAAGGTTGTAGCCCAGTAATCTCTGTAACGTGTGGCATAACTGCATACTGCTTTTTAGTGTGATAAACTAGTTAGGTAAGAGTTCTAATCCAAGACTTGGCAAGTGTGTGTGTGTGTGTGTGTGTGTGTGTGTGTGTGTGTGTGTGTGTGTGTGTGTGTGTGTGTGTGTGTGTGTGTGTGTGTGTGTGTCTATCTGAATCTCTGTAGAGAGCAATGCTTTTTAGGGTAGTCATACTCCCTACAAATCGAATGCTCTGCTTTGGCAAGGCTGCAGATGTCATCCACCTAGAAATACACCTCTGGGAAGGTTGTAGCCCAGTAATCTCCATAGCGCGTCCTATAACTGTGTACTGCTGTAGTATGATGAATAAGTAAGGTAGGAGTTCTAATCTCAGACTTGGCAAGTGTGTGTGTGTGTCTGTGTATGTGTGTGTGTGTCTGTCTGTGTAGAGAGTAATGCTTTTTAGGGTAGTGGCACTCCATACAATTCGAATGCCCTACATTGGTAATCCTGCTGATGTCATCCAATGTGAAATACGCCTTTGGGTAAGGAGTTCTCCGGTAATCCCCGTGGTACATCCTATAAAAGCTCCATGCTGTAGTGTGATATAGACTTCTGTTAGGGGTTCTATACCCACAAATGTTGGTTGTGGATGTTTTGTGTGTGTCTCACTGTCTGTGTATGGAGCAATGCATTTTATCCTAGCCACACTTGCTACAATTTGAATGCCCTACTTTGGCAATCCTTCTGATTTCATCCAATGTGAAATACACCTTTGGGGAAGAAGCTCTCCAGTAATCCCTGTGGTGGATCCTATAACAGCTCCATGCTGTAGTGTGATGTAGACCTCTGTTAGGGGTTCTATAACCACACATGTCAGTTGTGGATGTTTTGTGTGTGTGTCACTGTCTGTGTAGGGAGCAATGCATTTTAGCCTAGCCACACTCACTACAATTTGAATGTCCTACTTTGGCAATCCTGCTGATATCATCCAATGTGATATACACCTTTGGGGAAGGAGTCATCCAGTAATCTCCATAGTGCACTATAACTGCATGGTGCTGTAGTGTAATAAACTAGTTAGGTAGGGGTTCTAATCTCAGATATGACAGGTGTGTGTGTGTGTGTGTGTGTGTGTGTGTGTGTGTGTGTGTGTGTGTGTGTGTAACTCATATCCTGTGTGGAGGTGGTGTGAGTATGTGACAGCTGGGCCCAATGTGGGGCGGGTTTTGCAAATTGCTTATATGGTGGCTCTGGTATATATCACAATGTCCACCATACAGGGATAACAGATGTGAAATAGCCAAGAGGCTGGGGTGCAAATCCATACTTATACATGTGATATAAAGGTGAGGCAATCACATTTAGCAACCTCGGTATTACCTAGAGCACACTCTCAACCCATGTCTCATACACACATACTTGTCTAGGCAACAGCCAATATTTGGCTAGTACACTGCATATTGGCCACTGATAGTAACTATGGAGTGATCGCAGTGGGCTACAGAGGGACTAGCACCCTGTCCATCTGTCCAGTAGGCACATACATGCAGACAGTGCACCTTCCCCATGTTCCAATAGGCACATACATACAGACAGTGCACCTTCCCCATGTTCCCAACTGGACACCTGCAAAACCTGTGGCGGCATCAAATGTGATACACAAAGGACATACCATGCCTGAAAACATTCCCTGTATTGAAAGATGCCACTGACACCAGGGAATGCCATTAGCATGCTATCAATGTAGGTGCAGGGTACACCTGCTGTCCATTACCAGTTCCCACCACAGGTGGCCAAGACTAGCACATCTGATGATAATCTGTGTACACAACATGGGCCAGACACCCCAGATACAGTTCCACATGTCACTGTACAGGCATGTGGGAGGTGTGCACATCCCAGACACTGTCCATGTCATGGACTAAGGAACGCATACATGGCAAGCGATGCACAGCATTGGCCACATGCAATAGTCACCCAGGTGACTGGATGGTGGATACAATACCCACCTGTGTGGGCAAATTCTGAAACTACAGCCCTGAGCCACAATGCAGAACATTGATATGTGGCCTGATGCCAAGGTATACCCATCAATTAGTCCTGTATAGCCATCTGGCACAGTCAACCACCACACACCCATGCAGAAATACACCCATGCATGTCAGCACTGGCACCCTGTGTGTTTGTGTGTGTGTTGCATGATGCATATGATCACATCCACACTCACTACAACCCCCATTGGCATAACGAAGCATGCTGTCTGATGTCAGATACCTCCCCATACCCTTTGCCCATATAACCTCCATATGACCCATGTGGTGCATGTGATACCTGCACAGTAATGTGTTGTGGCAATCTCACTAGTGATGAGTTGTATTCCTGGCCTTGCCAAGTGTGTCAATGTGTGTGCATCCTTGTGAGAGTGTGGCTGTGATGACGCTGGCACCTGTTCATGTGGACAGGCATGTGTACTACACCTACCATATAGCTACCATATCCCTGTTGCAGATGTCACTCAATATCACATATATGTTCTGAGGGCTCCACAACAGCTAACTTATGTGGCTCATCCAGTAACTGCATAAAACTGTGATAGCACTACATAGTCGTCAGGAGATTGATACCCTGTGCTGATAGGTGTGTGACATAAACATGCTTAGGTTTTACTGTCTCACCCCTCCCTGACTTGTCTTTGCCTCTGTCTGCCTCTCTCACTCCCTCTCTGGTGGATGTCGAGACCTACACCTGCTTTGCTTAAGAATCAGCATGTGTATTTTAAGTGATGCTCATGATCACCTGATGGCCTCTGCATGAATTGCAGCCATCCCCTAGTTGATTGCATGTGGAACAGCTGTGGTAACATTCCCATAGCCAATTGCATGGAAACACACTCCAATACCTAGGAACATCATGCTGGTGTTGGGCCTTTATATGCATTGTGAGCAGGAACTCGATCTGTTGTTTGGCAAACAGCATCTCGGATGGATTGGGGATTTACCTCTGATAACATACACTGTGGAAACAGGGCAACACACAAGGTGATGATGTGCGTGTCCTGACTACATACTGTAAGTGCTGCTATACTGCATTTGGAGTAATGTTAGTTTAACAAGGTGTGTGCGAATATGGCTGTCCTACATGTTTTAATACCTGCCATGTCAGTTCTATGTTTATGAAGACTCCCCATCTGTAGGATCATCTGCAGACTGGGAAGTGTGTGCCTTTGGTTTCATGTTTTACCCACAGAGCATCTAGCTGAGAAATGCAGAAGGTAGTGTGAGGATTGTAGTCTGTAGATGGTGAAAGCCGTGACAGTTACTGACGTCATATTCCTCATAGGACATATGTTGCGATAAACCCTGTTACAACAGTAAATGTATGAGGTCATCGCAGCAACATGTCAATATTGGCCCTGCATATGTACTTCCAGCCACAACTCTGTCAACCTTTGTACATGTGTCATGCATTAAGAGGTGCATATGTGCTGTACACCATAATTAGTGTCATCATATCTGATAACAAGCCTGTGAGATATCAGACTGCTACACATGTTATATACAGTAGGGGTTATATTTGATGACATAACCAGGACATTCTGTGGTTATTTGTACAGTACTGAGGTCTGTGTACTAATAGTGAATGTCGACAGTGTGCGCATTGTTAATATGTACGTTGGCCTGTGTACAGACTGTGGTAGATGTCATTATTCTAGGTCCCGTCCTATCTGATGTTACATGCTGCTCCACTGTATGTTACTGGATTGGCTTACATGTTTGTAGGGCCATACACACACATGTCCCATACCACAGATAGGCATAAGACCACACTGTGTAGCAGCCCAGTATATGTAGGGTTAGTGTGTGAGTGGCACATATGAGGATGGTGTTGAACAGATAGTCCGTATACTGTAATATTATGCTAGCTTACCATATGTGATTGTGGCTGTGTTCACATTGGCTGTGGTTATGCACTTTCACAAAGGTGTATCTTACCCTGTGCTGTAACATGCCTGTAGAGCCTACTATATATGCAGGTACATGTGCATTCCCCCATAGGAGATGTAGGCCAGTGTTGAGCCACTCAGCCTGTAGCCTCCACAGTGCTTTGTTACATACATAGCAGCTTAGTGTACTTACCCAGTGAGATGTCATGTCCAGATACTTGCCAAATGTACTGCTGCTGGGCATCCCTTAACAGTCTTGTATGTCTGACAGAGCAGTGGGATGCTGTACAGATGTATGTCAATATGTAGTGGGTAGTATGTGGCCATGGCACCTCTGTACCAGCAGTTATTATGGGTCAGGACAGACAAGGGTGTGTGAATGCATAACCTATGGGGGAGAATGTATACCATTTGTTATATGTTATACCCATCTACATGGCTGTTAACATCCATATTGTCAGGCTTGGTCCACATGTTCTGCACTAAGGGGTTCTGTGTATACCTCTGGACTGTACAGAGTGTGTCAGAATGTCCACATATATTAGCACATATCTCTGCTGCAGTCCACAGGAGCATTACGTGCTTGCAGCGGTACTGTACTATGATGTCCTTAGGATGTCTGTCAGTAGCCAATGGTGCAAATGTGAAAAGCAGATGTGGCCTCTGACACACACCAGGTCTGTGAAGACAATCCCTATTACAATAGCAATAGTCTACTAATATACCTGTTATACATACCTGACATCCCCTTGCACTATGAAGTTGGGACTATAGAGGCTGAGGTAGGGCTACACTCCATGTTCAGGACATATGGTGGAAATATATGCACATATGATTTTCCAGATATCTATATAGATAATTACACATGTATATATTGACATATATTGATGGGTATGTATATGTACATAGCTATGCAAATACACTCCCAGATATATACATATACAGAGCATTATATGTCTACAAATATACAGATAGTGATACATATGCACATATACGTATACCACACTGCCACTCCTGCCAGCAGTCCACTGCTGTTGTATCCCCCACACATACAGTGGGGCTGGGATCATATATGTGTGAGCTTCACCTACACAATACATGTGTGCCCATATGTACTCCAGAGGCCAGTGTATGTAACAGTGGTATATGGCCCTGTATTATTGAGTCTAGAGGGGTGCACCATACACAACGTAGCTGTTACAAAATGTGGGGGTATCAGGGGTGAGCTGCCTTAAGGTATCTGGATGTACAGTACCATTCATTTCACCTATCTTGACATTACTTACATAAAGTGGGTTACTGCAGGCCTACTGCCTCCTGCCATACTTGTGCCTGTGATGGTGTCAGTTATGCCTTGTTATTTAACAGTTACATCCCATCTGGTCAACTGAAGTCTTTATCACCTAGTGATTGTGTACAGAGTGTCATTAGAGGCTGCTGAACTATACACCTGCATTACTTACTGTTGATTGTGTGGTATCCTGTGGCCGGGTCTGTCTTTACTATTGTACGATTTGAAGGGCTTGGCCTGGACAGCAACAGTTGTGGACCTTTCCAGACTACTGTATTAGTATAACTGTTTCACAGTTGCATTACTCTGTTTATATGGATGTCAGTGTCTGAACAGCTATATGACATGGCATATAAATCTGTCATAGTACACAAATAAAGGTTTTCCATTTCCGCAAACCTTTGTGTGGTGTTTTATCCTATGACCTCTCTGTGGGTATATGTTGCAGGCAATGAATGTCATTTGTATGGGTGACCCATCCAGTGTCCAGTTGTTAGGGTGTTAACTGTAGGCATAGTGGCAGTTCCATACTGTGTGCACCTACTACAAAAGTATCTTACTGTACATATCTCTGCGTGTGTATGTGTAGTCACATGTATATATATATATATATATATATATATATATATATATATATATATATATATATACATACACACACACACACACACACACACACACATATATATATATATATATATATATATATATATATATATATATATATACGTATGTATATCTGTATCTGCATATATGTGTCTGTGGATATGTATCCTGGGGATGTTGATAGCTTCCACATTTTACATTTCCTATGGGAGCCAGACTGTACTGAATGATAGGTTACCAATACCAGCCTGACATCATACAGGTGGCATGTAGTACTGTTAACATCTCGTGCCCATGTTGTGTCAGGACCTGTTTATGGGATCTGCATCACTTGGTAGTATATTGCAAGGTGGATGTGTTTGGTTGTGGGGGGGTGGGTTTACCTATTCGTATAAGACATATATTGTTTAGGGCCTCTCAACCCTATTAATGGTGCATGTGGACATATATGATTTAGTTAATCGCCCATTGATATCTACACATGTATGTGCATATATACCTATATGGATACATATATATTTGCTTACATATATATAACTATGTCCTTATATACCTACATAGATATATGTCTGCTTACATATATGTAACTTGCTGTGTATATGTAGACATATAGTTGTAGACATATATATGTGTTGATGTAGGCATTCACATGTATATATGTTCATATATATTTCTATATGTATATATATATATATATATATATATATATATATATATATATATATATATATATATATATATACATATATAGATATGTTGTATTTGTTTAGATATTAATATATTTACACACACACATACATCTAAATGTTGGAATACATTCTCTGTGCTGTTTAATGACTGGGCTGGATGATTTGTGTTTGAAAACATCAGGGTTATGTGTATCTGGTATGACTTAGTGGTAGATCACTTTGTCTATGGTGCGCAGAGGCTGTTTATTCTGCTGCTAGGCAGAACATGGGATATTGGATACAGAGTGATTAAATCACTTTAAAGCAGTTGTAAGCTGGTTTATGTGAGTTTGCGTGGAGGTAAGCAATGCTAACTTTTGGTTACAGTTTCTTTTACTCGGTTAGCTTCTAAATTGCTTAACCAGTGTAGGCATTACTTACCCCTGGGCAAACAGGCTTAGATCTGCTTACTGCTGCTTAAAAGTGCTTACTCCTGCTTACCCCAGTGCTAATTTCTTTAAAAGAAAAGAAAAACGGTTAATAGGAAAGTGGTGAAAAGGTGGCACAAAGAGGGAAAGACAGTAGGGAAAATAGCTAGGGATGTGCAGGATGGGTATAGGGAAGGTACTTAGCTGCCCATTTCTTCTACAGCAACAGCAGTGCATACACACTGAATTTGGAGGTAGATTTAGACACTCAAACCCCTGGGAGAGGGGTGAGGACAACAATAATAAGTCTTGATGCCAATTAAACTGGATTACATGTGTCCAGTGGACATGTGTGCAAAATGGACAGATTCTTTTGTGGGAACAGATCGCCCTTTTATTCTTTTTCTCAGGAGATAGGGGGCTGTTGGGGAGGGGTAGTAGGTATATTTGGGGAGGTAGGTTGGGTAGGTTAACAGACAAGACAAACAGGATGCATGCAGGGGCAGTATATGACACATGTGGGGTGTAAAGACTTTGATGGGGAGGGGTATTAGGATATCGGAAGCCCACAAGTCCCCTAGTGGTAACAGTGGGACTGAGGTCCCTACCCATGGGCAGCCACCACTGCACCTTCACAGCCCCAAAGGTGGCTGTGCTGGGGGCTGAGTTGCAAAGCCAGGCTGACTCTCTAATTGCAACACTCGGTCCTCAAGTTGGCGTAGAAGATCACCAAACTGCTTGTTGATCACTCTATGCACCACGGCCCCGATCTGGTGATGGGTGACAGGTGCCTGTCTGTGCCCAGTCCCAGGGGAGTGAGCCCCATCCCTTGAGGCAGTTCCACCCAGAAGTGGTGCAGGACCAATGGACAGGGAGGTCTGGAGTTGGGTCCCAGACATGCTGGTGCCTGGTGCCACGGCCAGCTGAGGTGGGACAGGTGGGTCTGCTGGGACCGACCTTCCCAAGCATCCTATAGTGTTTAGATTTCATCATATATCGTTTAGTAATAGTCAACACATTCCAGGGTTAGGTATAACAGCATGCATAGATATTCCCATTAACCCTGACACCAGATACAGAACAGTTGCATAGCAAATAGAACACATGCATATATGGGACCACAGTGATAATAAGAACAGCATGCAGGTACACTGATGGCACCATGCCACCAATGTTGGAACAGTTCAATAAAACACATGCATGGGAACCATTGATATATTTATCAAACAATTGGACATTATCAGAGTCAATACATACCAGTTGGGGTGGGTATGTTGATTATTGTTGGAGATATGGTGGGGGGGGGAGATGTCAATTAACAACTAGTATATTCCTGTAGTCCAGGTTACTTTCCTAGTCAGTGCTGTAATCTGTACCTTACAAGTCTTATTACACTACCCTATAGCCTTACATTGGACAGTGATATGGCTGTCATCATAGTTACACATGACCCGGTTTTACCTGCAGTATACACCTCTTACCTGCTATACCTGTGGAGGGAATGTTTGTTAACACTAACTAACTGTTTCTACACATACTCACAGATTCTGGGTTGCTGTTTTGCACATAACTATCCAACTCTTTCTGTACAGACTCTGGCCATGTGGTGACCACATGCTGGTCTGCCTGGACATATCTGGAATATTGCCCTCTTCCACCTTTAGTGACCTGACACACACATATACATGCTTTCCTACACAGTTATATCATGTAGCCCAGTGTGGGTGACAGTGACCAGTGATACTTTATTATTCAGAGAAACTGCAATGCTCACAATTCCCTACAATACCAAAGTGAACAGCACCAGTACAGGTTATAATGGCCTGTATTTCTCAGCACAGTGTTTGTATCCAACATACCTGTGGGAGCAATGTTTGTTAGCACTACCTGACTGTTGCCACACAAAGTTCCAGATTACACATTAGTATTATGCACATACATCTCTCTCTGTTACTGTACACACTCTGGTCACAGCTTGACGGCACGTGAGTGTAGACAGGACATACTTGAAATATTACTCTCCAAACAGTTTCGGGGGTTGCTACAGTGACAGATGTGTTCTCATGATGTTTGACAATCACTTGTATTCCCTGTTTGCTGGCTACACATCTGGGATCATCCCACAGACTTACCAGGGGGGCGGGGGGCAGGCAGTAGATATGGGCACAAATACTGGACATTCTGGCCTCATCTGTACAGTTGTGGGGTATGCATCTGTATGCAGCCTACTTCCACTCCCAGGATTCAGACCATGGCTGTGTCTGCTACAACTTAAACACTGTCCATCACAGTTGTGTTTGCTATATAGCTATTGCTGAATATCTCCAATCTGCTTTCTGTCTTATTAATCCCCTGTGCTTATGCATTCTGACCTTGTATTACAACACTCATATACAGTTTCCTAGACAGTTATATGTTGTTGAACAGTGTGGGCGACAGTGATGTGTAATACCTCATTATTCAGAGCAAATGCATATCATTCTTGTATTTCTGGCCACAGTGTTTGTATCTGGTAGATGTGTGGGAGGAATGTTTATTAGCACTACCTGAATGTTCTCACACACAGTACCAGATCCCACATTACTACTATGCACATACATCTCACTCTGTTACTGTACACACTCTGACCACAGCTTGACAAGTTGGGGTGTAAATGGAACATACATGGCTTGTTAGTCACATAAGGTATTGGGGAGTTGCTTGTGTGCCAGCTTTGTTCTCATAGCTGTGTGTGTCAATCAGTTGTATTTCCTGTTAGCTGCCTATACGTCTGGGATCATCTAACAGATTTCCCAGGGGGACAGGTTGATCGGCAACAGATATGGTCCACTTTAATTGACATTCTGGACATATCTGTACAGTTGTGGGGTATTATTCTGTATGCAGACTACTACCACTGGCAGGATTTGAACCGTGTCTGTGTGTGCTAAAAAAAAAAACAACAGTTCACATCTCAGTTGCATGTGTTATTCCATTTTTGTTGTCTGAATTTTCCCTGTTTACTGTTTATGTGTCTCTCAGTTTTACTAAATGGCCTCTGGGGATTACACCTGCCATATACAGGCATTCCTACACATTCAATTTTTGGTGCACGGTGTGGGTAACAGTGCGTAATACTACAGTACTATTATATGATTGCATTTCTACATTACCGAATAATACCAGGATATACACATGCAGTCCAGTAGTTAAACCTGTTTTGTCAGGCTGTTACACTTTTATTGACTTACAAACAATATGAGACTCTACCTGCCATATTCTCTAGTGTATGCAGTGCTTGTCTTGAACAATACAGGTTTTATACAAGTAATTAATTTACTACTACTTTTATTTTTATTTCCTATTACAATAAATGCATGAGTATTATTGAGCTGCCTCTCGCTGCAACCTCAACAGGCGACTGATGTGAGCCTCCTGGTTCACGGCCCGCTCCATTGCAGCTGTGGGGGACATAAGAGGAATATTTAGCCATACCTATCCATGATATACCTGAGCTGACAATTATTACACACATACTGGGTGATACTTACACATGGCTGGATCATCCCCTAACGCTTTAGCCTCTTGGAGCCACTCCTCCAAGAGGTCCCTCTTATGCCGCTTCAGGCCGACATAGTGGTGCCTGACCTGCTCACCAGTTTGGGGTATGCCAGTGGCACTTATGAGGTCATGGGCAAGACATTCCCAGGCCTCCACCTTATATTGGGAGCCCTGGGTTTAACTAGGAGTCCTGCCATGACCTTGGACTCCTGGATGCACCAGCTCTGTGCCCGGAAGCGCACACCTTCTCCTCTTACTGCCATAGTGCCTGCAAGGAGAAGCTGCAACCAGTTATGAGATGTATTCCCATTTCTTGGGTTTAAACAGGGCCGATTTTCCTCACTTTTCTGTGATTGGCCAGTTTTGAAAAGGCTTATCTATGGGACAACCTGCTTACCTAGGGTTGGCATTGTTTGAAGGGGTATACCACTGGGCACAATGAGTTAGCTGGTCTAGACATTGCTCACACCACCTAAGCTGGCCTGTGCAATGCTTAGCATAGCTTACATTAGACTTTGCATTATAATGCCTTTTTGGCATTGAGTTATTAATCATTACACCTTATACGTATGCCTGGTATCCATTATTAATGTGTACGTACACTCTGTGTGTCCTTGTGTTTTATTGGGGACTTCAACACTCTACTGCAATTACACCTCACTTTTGGGCTTACTGCTGTACTCCAGTTAACATATTTATGTTATGTAATGGGTTATGGATCATATGACTGTATACTGATTCCTTTCACAGGTTCAGTTTGTTTATACTATGGTGAGGACTTGTTTGCTGCTAACTCATATGATGGCTTGGTGGTTACCTACTGTGACTATGGCGTATACTGTCCTGGGTTCGACACCTGCATGGCTGTTTATTTTGTTGATGGGCAGAACAAGGGCCATTGGATACAGAGTGATTAAGGCACTTTTGAGCAGTTGTAAGCAATTTTGTGTGATGGTAAGCACTACTAACCTGCTGTTACATCTGCTTAGAGAAAGTTAGCTTCAGAATTGTTTAGTCAGTGTAGGCATTGCTTACCCCTATGCAAACGGGCTTAAGGCCACTTACTAGTGCTTAAATATGCTTACTACTGCTTATTTGTGCTTAAACCTGCTTACTAGTGCCTTATTCATTATGACACTGACACTTCACATGTGCGTTTACTGCAGTACTCCATTTCATAAATATATGCTATTTAGTGGGTTATTCAACAAAAATATTGGTCATAACGTGCTTTGCCATGTAAGATGGAATGTGCTGCAGTGGGACTCAAACGGGGCCTGCCTGCTCATAAAGCAAATGCTCTGCCTACTACACTACTGCTATGCTGTTTCATTTGCGTATATTTTCCTTGTTATCCTCTTCAGCCATTTAAGCTGCATTAACCATAGCTAAGCGATGGGCACACCAGTGCACCTACGGTTAGCTTTAATCGGATTTTGGGAAAAAAATAAAAGGGTTTCTTCATTTTATTTATATATGCTGTTGTTATTGTAAACAAGGGGGGCTGTTTGTGGGGATATGCGGTCACCTGTGAATGGTCTTGCTCATTGCATACCCCTTTCTGCTGTTCCACATTATGGGGGCATGTTTATTATGAGAGCTCTACTCTCAGACATGCCCCCTGCACTCTTACATGCTCCGTGTAAGCCTAAGAGCTCGGTCAGTGCACCTCATTAATATACTTGGCGCACTGCAGTCCTTCTCCTAAACAGTCGCTTCCATGCAGTACTAAGCTAGTCCTGCATGGAAGATTAGTAAATCCGAGGGAGTGTCTTAGCTTCCTTGTCAGACATGCAAATCTTGTGATCTCAGACCAAGTAATGGCTTCTCTGAGTCTAACCACTTTTGGGACAAGCATGCAAAAGTCAAAGAGCCACAGTAAAGTATATAAGCCAAAAAAGTTATTTATGAATGATTCTTCGAGCAGAATGCAAGTCCCTTAAATACCAAATCAGCCTCACAAAGGCCTGCCTTTGTTAATCATAGTGAGACTATCTTGTCAGATAGTAAAATTCATGGTAAAAAAGGAACTGTTTTTATAAGGCAACAATTTCAGCCTCAGAGACACATTTGTGACAATGAGGAAAAACTATATTATCAGCTAATTTGCATGTCTCTAAATTGCAGTTAACTACCGAGGAGTACAGTACTTCATGTGGCTGTTAACAGTGTTGGTAGCTGCATTGTGTCAGTTGGCACCCTGTTATTCACTTTTCCACACACAACATACACATTGAAGCACACACACAAATACACACACTAGACTCCATACCTGTCCATGCGTTGTTTGAACATCCTTGATGTTTCCTTTTCCCCTGCCCTGGTAATTCATGAATGATTACAGTCAGCCATTAAAGACAGATAATCAAGTTTCACACTTCACATACTTAAGTAAATGTCTGCCAGGGCAAATGCTCTTATCCTTGTGACTTATAATTTATGCAATGAAGGTGAAAAATATGGCTAATGTTTATTGTGTCTCTCCCTTGTACACCACAACATGTTGCAAGCTACATATAATGCCCAAGGTGCTCAATATATATTTTAAAAAAATCCTGCACCACTAGATTCTTAGTACAGCATGTTAATGCAGGTGTTTCATATGTCAGAGCGGGTTCCTATCATAAAATTAAAGAGGCTGAAGAGCAAACGGCTTTAACATTGGAAATACCATTCATCAATGTGTTTTTTGTGAGATTGAGTGAAGATCAGAAAATTTGCCCTTTCCTTGCTGTAGTTCGAACTTGGAGTTGGTATATATAATCAGTGAGGGGTGGGGGCGGGTGGGCACAGCCCCCCACAAGAGCAACTTCAAGGTACGGCATTTTTGATGTTTAAGCCGTTCGCTCTCCAGTCTTTGTGATCTGGTAATATAGACCCATCAAGGCTGCATGGTTCTAATCCCTTTATCCCCACCACTGTATTTTGACTTTTTTTTTTAGTTATGCACTTTTAAATTTTTGCCTTTGTGTCTAGTGGTGTGGAAGTATGACAGCCACCAAAACACAAATTCATGCACACACACACACACACACACACACACACACACACACACACACACACACACACACACACACACACGCACACACAGACGCACACACACACACACACACACACACACACACACACACACACACACACACACACACACACACACACACACACACACATCCCAACCTAGCTTACAGTACGTCGGTCACTAGTAAGCTTACAGTTACCTTTCCAGCACACACTCACACATACATTCACATATACAGCTCCTCTCATACACTCATTCACACACCTCCTATCAACACCTTAACACTAAATTCCTAGCACTTACCCCTTCTGTGATGGATGAACACAGTCTTTTGGCCATGTTAACTTGTTAACTACCACAAGGTGCAAGCATTGTCAATGCAAATCTAAATAGCCAAGAGATTCATAGAATCTCTCAGTACATAGATGCCTTCCCACAGGTAGTTCTGGGGGGACACTTAGCTAATTAGCATTTTCCTCTTCCCAGACAGCCTCGTTAGCATGTAGTACAGCTATGAAGAACCCAACTTGGTGTTGCACTTCTCATGCAAAGTGCCATGGTAGGACTGTCTCTAAATTCCAGAATGTTACTGCAAGGTGTACACCTCAGGTACACCTTGCAGTAACCTTAATGAGTCCAGCTCCCCACCATCTTGTCAGCTCTGAGATCCTACATTTATTTCTTTTTCTTCCCCAGTTATTATTATCCTTGTGGAGGTCAGCAGTGTTACAGTCCTTCCAGGCTTTTTCAGACATTTTAGCTGCACCCCTATCCAATACTGTTTGTTAGGTATACTCAAAGGATATATTTGTGGAGCATTTCACCATGAAACACTCTCCACCCATTAATAGCCACACTATTTTCATTCAGGAACCTTAGGCTTTAGCTCAGCTGAGAACTATGAAGATAGAGAAAACAAATAAATTTACTGAGTCTCTGAACTTTATCATATGGACCTGATGCCTGTGTCAGGAATGACCATCCTTCCCACTGAAGTTTGCCTCAATTGCCTGGCCAGTTTTGCTTACAGGAATTTTCTAAAGAGTATGTATCAGTATGACACATGTCGCAGGCCCTCATATGATCAATTAAGTAGCCCTCTACCTCATGTATAGCCCCTGACACCAAAGGATATCAGGGAGGAAGAGACTCTAAGATATGTTAGTTTGCTTTTTTCTCCACTTTGATGTAGAACATATTAACGCATTCACTTTCTTCTGACCCTCTCTCTGAGGAACTCTCCTTTTAAATTTGACGTAGGAGTATTTTAAATGAGTCAGAGTTGCTGGACATCTATTCGAGATGGCTAGAATTTTTGGGACATTGATGATCCAAATTTCTTGGCTAATGCTCCAGTTATTTAAGCACATATTCAGGCCTTCAGAATTAATTTGTGACTTTAAGGGACTCATTAGATTTTTTGTTAAGGTAGACAAAAATCTTTACTTCTACATCAGAACCCAGTGGGAGCATCTCCAATTACTTTGTTGGTCACCCTGAAAGGAACCAAACTGGCAACAGCTAACATTTCCATAAATTTGGACAGTCATAACTTGGGCAAGTTGGGGATGAAGGTATTCATTTCATCCACTTTGGATATTAAGACTATGACCAGCTGGACACACACGTTCCAAAAGCAATGAGATGTTCTGAACTTGTTTGAAAACATAACTGATTCTGATGCAGTTTTAAAGCAGTAACTTCTAAAAGTATCTCAGATTACACTGACGACAGCTTATACAAGAAATTAAAAAAAGCCATTAGAGAGGAGGCAGGGACCAAGAAATTGAGAAGGGGCAATGTCATTTTAGTCAAGAAGTTACTTCAGTTTTGACTATTATTATCCACCTGCTCTACCATTCCCCATCTCATTTGAAGGAATATCTTAATTTAAATCAAGTGTTTTAGAGTGATATCATTTAGTGAAGAAACTAATTGTTTTAGGTTACAAGATAGAATTCAGAACTTAACTCCTCATCACAAAAATGCTTTTGCTTTCTCTTTCTCTTTCTCTCTGTGTCAGCCACAATAGGTCTTTTATTAGGTCAGTGTTTTACAGCAGAAAGAAAACTAATATTTCCCTTGACATAAGAATGGAATGACATTGTACTCACTAGCTCATCAGAAGTTAATCAAACAGTAAAAGAACTTTACCATTAAAGATTGATTTAATCCTGAACAGGGGAGGCTTGTTTATGCCTCTGCATCAGGAGATATTCTAAGACAGGAAACTGCTTGCATGCTGAGAGCTTTTCTACAAAATCCTCTACTGGCAACATACTTCAATAAATTTGTAATATCCAATAAATGGTGTGAGCTGCTAAAACTGAAAAATATGATGTATTTTTGGAAGAAAATGGGCAATATACTGGTGTAGTATCAAATACTGTCTGTAGAATCTGATCTTATATTATAGATCATTATATTGTAGCTTTATGGAAAAAAAACATTTTGCTTGCTGAAAAATTATTAGTATTATTGTCAGACAAAATATTATATATCTGTAAGTGAGCTAGATAGATTCAAGACACCAGAAAGGAAATGTTCACCTATTCATGAGCTTTTCCAATGATATAGGACAAGGGAGGATAGCGTACTGCTGTTTTGTGATATTGCCAAGTCTGTACAAATTATGCATATATTAATTTTGCTATATCTCAAAATAATATTAATCTACAAAACCATTTTATGTAAATAGCAAGTAACAGTGGCAACATTATGTGCCTTAATGTTTTGCGTTATATGGCACAATTTGTTCACCTGTAGGTGATACAGCTTTTATGAAATAAATGTGGTTATGAAATATGGGTAATAGGCATAACTGCTTTACCAAAAGAACATTTATATCTCACAATGCCTGGAAATTACCCAAAATGTTTTAATCATTTTTATTAACACCTGCTGCCTGAATAATCCATACCCAATGCAACAGTATCATACTCTATTTATGCATTATTAAGGTAAACCTGGAAATATGATTTATTTATTCATAACTTTTACTAAACACTTGTTAATATCTCCAGCTCTGCATTCCCATACTGGCCATTTCACTGTCATTCTTAGCAAATCATGTCAGATTGTAGATGACTTAGTTCTATGTATGCACCTTTACCAGGACATCAGAAATTAGACTTTGAAAACAGTGGCAAGCATATTCATTTCATTAGAAAAGAAAAGTCTCTTATACGAATGAGTACACTCTTGCAGGATACAAAGGAACTCTGCTTTCCTGATGATTATACTTTTGAAGGAAGCAATGAGTTAAGCAAATAAAACTGTAACTTCTAGTTGTAGGCTCTGGGCAACAAAGGAATCTGACATTCAGATACTAGCACCTGAATGTGAGGTTGTATACCACCATTTTCAAATGGCCATAACATTCACTATTGTGACTTTATATTATTTTATTTTACCTAATTGTTGACCAAGTAAGCCAACTGATAACAATTGTTCCATTTCAGAAGTGACTCAGGAGCACTGTCTCATTAAGTGACATGGACAGGATTTAAACATTCTTTTTTCCTTTTGCATTTATTTTCTGAGCTCTGCTGATATTTTCCGCCAGCAAACATAATTTCTATCTCTTTTTCTTCCACAGGTTTTCCTGTTTATGTTTTTCTTTTCCCTTGTTTCTCTCAGCCAGTGTGAGCCAGGCTGGGACTATTGTTTGTCCTCTTTCAGGACATCAATCAGTATACCTGTTTTATGCCTCACTCCAGACTGTAGACCAGATACCTGAGTTAAAGAACAGAAACTGGCCATAGATACCATGGCTGTTCCAGACATGTTTAATTCCAAACTGCAACATAGCTATCACAGGAAAAACTTGAAGACTTGGGACATCTATGGTGTATCTGTATTCATAAACAGTTTTCACAGGAAAACATGGAGGAACTCTTCTAGGACATTACTGTACTTAATGCCTTTTAATATAATTAGTACATTTCTAGACCATTTTATTCATGTAGAAGTATTCTCCACTTGAGTAATCTTTATTTTTCATTTGTTCACAATACTTTTTTGTCTTTTATTTGGAGCTTTTCTTATATGACATTTAGGTTTAGGTCACTTACATTGAAAAAAGCAATTAATATTTTTCCGATTACTAATTTTGTTTTTATGGCTACAGTCTGCTATGAATATGAATATATATTTCCTCAGTAACTTTTATGACAGGAGGGTCTGATTAAGCTAGAAAACTGTGAGCGAAAGAGCTGCCCAGGAATCCATCTCAAAAAGTTGCTTTATTTATTCTGGTGGTTTGAAAAATATATATATTTTATCCCTTTTGCTCTCAAGAGGATCAGATTTCTAGATGCGTGGGGCCTTTTTAAGAAAGTGACTACCACTCAAAAAGATTTGACTCACAAGCCCCTGAAAAAACAGTGAATTTATGGGATCACTCACTATCTTTTGATTAATATAGAAATGCTGACACCATGGCTAATAGTTCTGAGTCACAAGTCCTGAACAAGTGGGCAATAAAGGACCTCTCACCATTACTACTATGAACTATTTTAAAAATGTTTAAGAATTATTAATATATTCCCTAAAATGGGCCAAGCTTGATCATTAGACTTCATTCATTTTGCCATTAGCACTACAAAGTTTCAGTTTTCAGTGAAAAGAACTCTGGGGAATAGATGAGTTAAGGGAATATGGGCCAATACAGGAGGTGCCAACAGAAAAAATCTGTCACTTTTCGACATAATTTCAACCCCCAGGGACTTAGAAGATCCAGGCTCCATAAAAGTGGGCTGCTCTGGTTATTTTTGCTATGCTCCAATTCCTAAACACTACTTAATAACCTTTGTATTACTTTTTTTCAACCTTGTATTGATGATGAAATAAATATACATAAGCATTCCTGACTCTGTAATAAACAAAAATGAACTACTTGTATAAAACAAAGTGGTAAAAGTCAACCTTTGGAGAAGAAATCAGCTCACAAAGGGCTACAACCAAGAGGGTCTGTTATGCAAAACTGGTTTAAATAACATCCAAATCCCAAGCTAACCACTGGGACCAATCTATTAGCCCTCCTTAAAATCTCATCCAATGATTCTAATTCATTCTCCCACACACCCTTTGTTGAAATATTTAAATAAAAGCCTCTCTTAATGTAAATTAATAACTAATCTGATGAAGTCTGTTTATTGATGAAAGCCCTCATCGTAATAAAGTAGAACATGGTTTTAATTGTTAATAATTTGGGGGTTTACCAAGAATCTTCTGCAGTTTTTTTATTGGCTGGATTCTGAACTTCATACTTTTATCTCTTACGCCAGATTATGTTTATGTCACTGACTGCATATCCTACTTTGACTTTCTCTTTTCTCTATCAGTTCAAGTAGAAAATTGAAAACAGCCAGGCTACAGGGGCTGCATAAAGATGCCTCTGGTAAACAGTACTGTAATTTTATCTAAATGAGAAGGATTAAAACATGTAATCTTTGCTACAGAATTAATTATATAAAGGAAGCTCAAAATGCATTCTGGAAGCAAGGTGAAGAAGCCAGTATGGCAAGTCCTATGATGGACATTTTGAAATATAAAATAGTAAACTATAGTAAAGTACTATTTAAAGTATAGTAATAAATGCTTAGACTGATTCTAATACATGACTGTATCATAAAATTATCAAACTATAATAAAAACATACTTTCACTACTTGAAGATGAGCTTTTCCTTTAAGGGCTTTTTTTGGGTTAGTTTCAGTGATACTCTACTGGGTAATGATCTGGCTGCATGAAGTCTTTGAATGGGCCAAAAGCAATGGAGGAAGAATTTAAAGAGAAAAGTAAAGGATACTTTATCTGGTAAGGTCTCCTCTTGCTCAAGACTCCCTCATGTTTTTATTCATGAACCCTCCACAGCATTTTCTTTATATATCGCTGCACTTTGACTCTGACACTGTCAACCCTTCACTTTCCTTTGCAGATGATCAAACATCTAGTTGAATATTGACCAATCTCGGGTCATAAAAATAATCTACACATGTTTGGAAATAGGGAAGGGATGGTTTACAAGGAAATTTGTGAAAGCAAATAAGATCAACATAAAATCTCTGATGTCTCTGACCTTAGACAGAATAGCCAAATTAAAAAGTAACTTACTAATGCATTCATTGGATGGAAATGAGACAAAAAAAGAAGAAGCCTTTAAAAATTCTGTCATCTGTCTTAATGTGTATGCTTCCTGTGGTATAAATGAATACAACTAAAGTTACTGCCCGTAAAGCATTGAATGCAGATGTGTGCAGGAGAAAGAACTAAGGAGATTTCTTTTTCTACAGAAAACATAACTGATACCTACAAAGTATGTTTAAGTCTTTGTTACAGTGTTGACGTCTCCTCTCTCAATCATGTCATCCACAAAACTGGACACTCCATAAATATTTCATAACACATGGGTTGTTTTTTGTACTACTCAGTTTAACATCTCATTTGAAGGATGGCACACTCATGAATGCAGCCTTGCCCCATGACATGGGGAGACATAAGCATAGCAGGTGCCCATAATACAGCAGTATTATGGTCATTACCAACATGTTTAGTAAGGACTGTGGGATTTTAAGAAAAAGGAAAAGCCTTCTAGATTGTATGACTGCAAACCCTCTGATATGTACCACTTACCCTAGAAAGGGATGAGTAAGTCATCAGGCTCTCAACTCCAGAAGGAATGTATGGGCCAGTTTTGCAACTGGGATGGAGCAATGGTCACCAAAAACCAACAACAATCAATCAATCAGTCAATTAATGAAAGTGCTTACCATAATGTTAGTTGAAATTAGAATTCCAGACATTGTAAATGTAAATAATAAACACAATGGGATAAATCCCAGAAGACTGACTAAAATAGACTGCAATGTTTTTTTAAGGTTGTTTTTTTTATTTATTTTTTATTTTTATTTATTTATTTAGTTAGTTAGTTAGTTATTTTTACTGTTTCTTTATTTTCTGAAATTCTTTTCCAATGCCACAGCTATGTTTCGACGGATACTATATAGTGACTCAGATAAAAGCTCATAAGGAAAAAAAATAATGTTCCATCAAATAAACCAGTAGTATGAATGACTGTAATGTCCTATACTACATTATTAAATCGATTAAAGGAAACCAACAACAACAAGATACAAACAATCTTATACTACTGAGAAGAAAAAATACTGCCTTAGGTCCCCCTGTCCTGCAGATGAGTCTCTTAGGGTAAACAGGAAAGGGCAGTGAACACTGACTATGTCTCTGTCTGTGGGTTCCTGGGATACTTTATACCCAGTAGCTCTGCAGAGTATAAAGTGCACAAGCAGTGGTATATAGTATTGTTCCACATGTTGCCATTTAGTCTGTACTGTTAGCAACATATGTTAACAAGTCCCATGGGTGTCATGAAGATATTATCTGGTAATCACTAGGGGAATAAAACAAATAAATTGCTGTTGATAGTGTAGCCATCTTACCACTTCCTTACTACCAAGTTACGGGTCTGCTATTTGAATGCAGACATCTTCAATGCCTTCTAGTGCTTTGCTATGCCATGAATTGAATAGATAATCTACTGCTATACTAATCAGATCTAGAATAAAATAGCCATTTTAAAAATTGCCGTGATGTCTGTGGTTCACCTAAGAAAGGCCATAGCTATGAGTAGAAACTGACTGTTTATGCTTTTAATCTGATAAGGAAGGAAACTTCAATTGCTTGACCATTCAAGACTCACTAGTGAAGAGGAGCACATTCCTTCAGGACAATTCTTAGTGATGCTCTTTTTTTTGTTAGTTTTCAAAAATGTTGTGGAAGAATATTCAACAACAACTTCCAGGAATATCTTAATTAACAGTTTGGTTTACTAGATCAACAGTATCACAAAGCATAATATCCCATAAAAGTGAAGAAAAAGAAAAAGGAAAAAGAGGTATAGCACATGTATACAGACTTGTTTCAGGGAAACAGAAATGAGTACGACATGAGTATAATATGACAGGTGTAAACCAAGACTTGAAATGGGTGCTCAGTATGAGAGGACACTCAGTTTAAGCAGACAAGCCAAGTTTAGGAGAGGAAGACAGCTTATGCATTATAAGAGCATGGTAAGACAACACAGTGAATGATCCATGTGGCTGTAATAAGCTCCTTACTTGGACCACAATGACTTAATAATGCTTGTAGCATACTGACTTACTACAGTAATAGTATAGATTCACTACAGAAATAAACAGAAAATAAGTATCAGCAATTTCCACTACATTACAAACATGCAGACACTACATACCATATCTAAATCATCAGATACAAGTAGAGAGGATTACACAAACATAACAGAACAAAATTATCCTCTAGTCAGTAGAGCTTGCCTGTTCTTCACTTTATACTCGCCTCCTGACTACTTTTAAATGTTAATGATGAAGGTTGATAACATGACAGCAGGAAAGCTGAGTAGTGTGAAAAGGTTGCATCACAGATGAGAGAACAGAATGAAATAAAGACTGGGCTTCAGAAACTTAAACCTTAAGAAAAGAACAAAAGCATACTTCAGAAGGCTGACAAGCATCACTTTCACTGCAAAGTTGCTATATTCACAGTATGTTTAATGTTAGATCACATTTCAAAAACTTAGATGCCTGTTTGAATATGTAGAAACAGCCTAGCTCTTCTTGTTTAACAAAAAATGTAATTACTTGCATAGACACAGGAACATTCTCTAACCAGGTAAATGGATGGATCATTTTCAATGCTTTTCAATCCGTAATTCTGCATAAAGGGAAAGGATAAGGGTGAATGCTGTATGTACAAATAATTTGCAACTGATATCCATGATATCAACATATGTTTGGGGTGGGGGGTTGTCTCATGAGACCAGAGTAACAAGCAAAAAGTAAAAAAAAAAAAAAAAAAGTGGGCAACATGATAAAGTCCATGTGGATATTAATTTGAGGTTAGAAAAAAATCAAGAAATCTGAAGTTATGAGACAACAGTACTCAGTGTTCAGGACACTACGCATATAATTCACATACTAGATGAGTGGAGTTCTCCTAGGTTGGATTAATGAAGTTATGTAAGATGAAAGTATAGTGAAGCAGTTAAAATGCAATGCTGGAAACCTGTGCTAATCCTATCAAGCCCTAATTTGACACTGTGTGACCCTAATAAATTCATTTAACTTCTCTTTCCATACGTAATGGATTGACATCTTATCCAGGATTAGTGGTTTAGCCTTCACCCTTTCACTGCTGCGATAGACTTTGGCTTTTCCTTGACCCTGAATAGGATAGAGCAGGTGCTGGATAAGGAATGAGATAATAACATTTTTAAACAATTAATACAGACTTCTAACTCTGGGGAGACTACATGCTAGGCAAAAAGAAAAAAATCAGATCTAATAAAACATTTGGTATTTAGTGTTTTGCTTCTGAGGAAGCAAGGGCAATAAATGTTTAAATAGCAATGTGATAGATTTAGACATTAGGAAATCAGTCATGGTGAGGTCAGCACCACTAAATGAAACCACAGCAAAAGCAAACTTATTTAATTTGTAACAGATTGGCATGATAGTTTTAAAGACTGAGGTAAGAGAGTTCACATCTAAGAATAGGAGAAAATATGTCCAGTTGTCCAGGGACATTCATTTATTTATGCCTTTTAAAAATGTTTTGTTTGTGGATTCACCCCTCAGTGTGGAACTACAAGATTATCTGTGTTCTCTGACATGGATCACATAGGGATTATACTCTTTAGTTCAGGACAATTTAAAGATCAGCATTGGTGAGTAATGCAGTTTATTGCTTAAGAGCATATTTCATTTTAGGTTAAAAGATACATCCTGCAATAGGAGGAAATGAGGGGATAAAAAAGTTTAGGAGGCACAATAGAAGAAAGCTAGCAAAAAGGCAACAAGGATAATGTCAGTAAAGGTAAAGGTTGAAAAGAAGTAGCAGCAGGGATTAAGTGGGAAGTAATGATTTTTTTTAAGTGCACAGCAGAAATATACAGGGGAGGCATTGAATATGATGGACACAGCAAAAGATGCAAGGGAGACCACAGACGTCTTGCAGAAATCAGAGATACTGAACAAATACCTTGATTCCTTCTTCAGAGTGCAAAACAAGGGGACAGTGCCTTAGTTAGAGGGAGGCATAGCCATATGTGGAAAACAGCAGAGACTCACTAGAGAGAGAAGGTTCAATGGGAATTAAAAATTAAAATCAGCATTTCGTCCAACCATAAGACTTCATCAGAAATGAATCCTCCAGAACAAATTATTCCTTTTATAACTTCATTAGAGAGAATCAATTACCTAATAAACTTTAAATCAATAACTAAACTAACTGCTTAATTTTAATAAATTTTCATGAAACATTTTGTATAGAAACCTCTTAAAGGGACATGTTACAGTTGCTGTTGAATAAATCATATTTTTATAAACATTCTAAATAAATTATATGTCAAAATTTTTAATTTTTAAGTGTAAAGTGTAAAATGCATGTGCCAGTGTTTTTGTTTTGACTGGTGAATAAACATTTAAACATGCAAGTTATTCAGTGGTCCGACTCCTCGACTTTTCCAGCACACTTGTGTTTGTTTTGATTGAATACCATGGTACACTAACACAGTAATGGAATAACTGGCATTTATTTATAGTGCTAGCTTCTATGTGTTGGTTGGAAGCCAACTTTGATGTCTGCAAAAGGTGTGGTGCAACTGGAATTGTGGCTCTTATGTAAGGCAGGTGTTGCTCTGTGTCATTTAAGGCTAAAAACAGAGGTCTACTGTCTGTGGCATCTTTGCTGTCATGACCAAACCGCATGAGCTATGAGTATAACAAGCACAGACATAGATTATTGTTAAACAATAAAAATTTGCAACAATCATAATGAAGGACAACCCTTAATTATTTAAGATGTAAGTATAAACTTTTACGAAATCAACTGTGTCTTTCATCTGCAAGATTAATTTTTAACTTTACATTTTAGAATAACAGTACCTTCTGCATCATCATGTGAATATGTATGACACTTTGTGTATAGAAGCACTGGTTATACGAAGGAGCTATTATGAAGGCCAGCAAAAGCAGCAGAGACGAAGTGAAGAAAGCACAGTTTGAATATGCATAGTTGAAAGGTATGCTTTTATATGCTGCACAAATTATCTGAATCATTTAATCTTCCTGTGATAACCTTTATCACAAAGCTACATTTGAGATAATGAAGTCATGATTTGGATCTTAATTTTAGACTGAACTTTCCTTTACAGGTTATTTGGTGACATTGAATGTCCTTCATACTAAGATTGATGTTTTTTGTGCCAGTTCAGTGCCTTAGTAGCATTTCAGCGACCGTGGATAAAATGTTCAGAAGGAGAACTTGCTCTGAACTATAAATCAGCAGAGTAATGAAATCTTGTCATACACTCTAATCCCTTAAAAGACCTTGAGTTATGAAAATGTTGAAAATAATGACTGTTGATAAGGGATCAAAGTGGCAGAAATTTGATAGAAGATGGCGTCTGATGTCGGTGATTGCACAGCTTGCTTGGTGAGTAGTTTTGTTGCAAAGCAGCTGGAAACATGCAGTGTGCCTCTGGCCTAGCAAAGACTGCTTCTGTCTTAACGACATAGAAAAGCTGCTTTTCACTGTCAGGGGAAAGCATTGGAAAGTTTAATCACAATCATAAAACGCTCATTGATTCCTTACTACACAAATAGAATCCAAGGATGAAGATTACAAAAAGATTTATTAGGGGCATTTGTTTTCCTAATGTGCTCTGGTAAGAATATAAGTGGAAAAGATGCTTTCCTTTTCAGTTTTCATTGCATCATTAGTGATACAGTGTGGGTCTTGTTGTACAGATCAGGGAAAAGGAGGAAGCTAATGTGAAGCAGAGGAAGCTAATGTGAAGCATGGTCCAGCTAGTTCTACTATGAATTCCATATTATATAAATGCTATATTGTAGTGCTTAATGATTCATGGCAGCACCAAGCAAACATTTAAACTCTGAAGTATAAATAAGAGAGAATGCAGCATTGGTGTGTGTGTGTGTGTGTGTGTGTGTGTGTGTGTGTGTGTGTGTGTGTGTGTGTGTGTGTGTGTGTGTGTGTGTGCTGTGTGTGTGTGTGTGTGTGTGTGTGTGTGTGTGTGTGTGTAATTTTCAGCACTTTAACTACTTTTTTAAATGAAGTAGGGTTTTGAATCATAAATGACTGCAACGTAGCCTATAGCCAAGGGTCCAGGTGTTAGGTCATAGTGAAATGTTTCAGAAATAGTAGCTGATATCAGATTAAAGTGATGATTTTAATACAGCCAATGGTACAAGCAAATTAAGTAAATCAAGCCACAGACCAAGTAACAGGTCACATTGCACAAACATCCTGCAAAACGTAAGGCGTATATATTTACTTACTTTTCGAGTGATGGGTAGTTCAGTGCATCTTAAAATGCAACTTACTGAAAATAAGGAAAAGGGATCAGTTGATTTAATTGGTTTGAAAGCAGTTAAGGAGAATAATATCATGTAGGCATGAAAAACGTGTATTAAAAGTAACCAGCGGACTGCTACACAGGGAGATATACGATCTTGCACACTACCTATCCATTTTCAAACTCATATTTGGGTGCCAAAGGGGGAGATGGGCAGTGAATAGCTGTAACTGATGTTCTTCTTCTCAGACAGAGATAGAGAGAGCATAATTTCCTGCCTACCTGTAGCCACCAGATGAGGCCAAGTGCTGTTGCTCTGGCAGAAAACTTTAGGGGTCAGAGGGATAGAAAGTGAGAGTGTGAAGTTGGTAACACAAACATATACACCTGTTTGACATCAGTGAATGTGGTGTGAAGGTTTGAGGATTAATACTAAGCCATAGGAGTTCCTCTTCTGTTGTCAAGATGGCATATAGCAAGGTATGAGAAGTGAGCTCCTCATTCTAGGGTTAGCTTGGGAGGATGGGATTGTGTAGAGTGAGTCCAGATCTCCTTTCCTCAGTGGTGTTTTGGAACTTTGTATAGCCTAACAGCCCCCCTGGTGGAGTCAAGTGTCCTGCAACAGTCTAGCAGTACCTCTGCTGATGCTGTCAATACATCTTTGGTTCCTTGTGTTCTCAATACCAAGGATGTGTGATAAGGGTTTGGTTTGCCATGTTCACTGTACTGAGGATGCGTGCTAAGGGTTTGGTTCCCTGCATTCTCTGTAATGAGGATGTGTGCTAATAGTTTGTTTTCACATGTTCTCTCTACTGTGGATGTGTACTAATGGTTTGGTTCCCCATGTTCTCTCTGTTGGGAATGTGTGCTAAGGGTTAGGCTCCATGTGTTCTCTGTACTGAGGATGTGTGTGAATGGTTTAGTTCCACATGTTCTCTGTACTGAGGATGTGTGCTAAGGGTTTGGTTCCCTGTGTTCTCTGTGCTGAGGATGCATACTAAGGGTTTGGTTTCCCATGTTCTCTGTACTGAGGACATGTGCTAATGATTTAGCTCTCCATGTTTTCTCTATTGGGGATGAGTGTTAATGACTTTGTTCCCTGTGTCCTTTGTACTGAGCATGTGTGCTAAGGGTTTGGTACCTTGTGTTCTCTGTGCTAAGGATATGTGCTAAGGGTTTGGTTCCCTGTGTTCTCTGTACTGAGGATGTGTGCTAAGGGTTTGGTTCCTTGTGTTCTCTGTGCTAAGGATATGTGCTAAGGGTTTGGTTCCTTGTGTTCTCTGTGCTAAGGATATGTGTTAACGGTTTGGTTCCCTGTGTTCTCTGTACTGAGGATGTGTGCTAAGGGTTTGGTTCCTTGTGTTCTCTGTGCTAAGGATATGTGCTAAGGGTTTGGTTCCTTGTGTTCTCTGTACTGAGGATGTGTGCTAAGGGTTTGGTTCCCTGTGTTCTTTGTACTGAGGATGTGTGCTAAGGGTTTGGTTCCTTGTGTTCTCTGTGCTAAGGATATGTGATAAGGGTATGGTTCTCTGTGTTCTCTATACTGAGGATGTGTGCTAAGGATTTGGTTCCTTGTGTTCTCTGTGCTAAGGATATGTGCTAAGGGTTTGGTTCCTTGTGTTCTCTGTGCTAAGGATATGTGTTAACGGTTTGGTTCCCTGTGTTCTCTGTACTGAGGATGTGTGCTAAGGGTTTGGTTCCTTGTGTTCTCTGTGCTAAGGATATGTGCTAAGGGTTTGGTTCCTTATGTTCTCTGTACTGGGGATGTGTGCTAAGGGTTTGGTTCCCTGTGTTCTTTGTACTGAGGATGTGTGCTAAGGGTTTGGTTCCTTGTGTTCTCTGTGCTAAGGATATGTGATAAGGGTATGGTTCCCTGTTTTCTCTATACTGAGGATGTGTGCTAAGGGTTTGGTTCCCTGTGTTCTCTGTACTGAGGATGTGTGCTAAGGGTTTGGTTCCTTGTGTTCTCTGTGCTAAGGATATGTGCTAAGGGTATGGTTCCCTGTGTTCTCTGTACTGAGGATGTGTGTGCTAAGGGTTTGGTTCCTTGTGTTCTCTGTGCTAAGGATATGTGCTAAGGGTTTGGTTCCCTGTGTTCTCTATACTGAGGATGTGTGCTAAGGGTTTGGTTCCTTGTGTTTTCTGTGCTAAGGATATGTGCCAAGGGTTTGGTTCCCTGTGTTCTCTGTACTGAGAATGTGTGCTAAGGGTTTGGTTTCCTGTGTTCACTTTAATGAGGATGTGTGCTGAGGGTTTGTTTCCCCATGTTCTCTGTACTCAGAATGTTTAGCTAAGAACAAGGTAAAGAAAAAGGAATTTGCAACATTATAGTATCAGAAAACATCTTTCAAATTATCTTTCCTGTAATGGTAAAGAGTTGTCATGATCCCCCAGATTTCATAGAGCCTCCAGGAGTAATAATAATAACAAAAAAGAGAAATAATTGTATAGTAAACGCTGTCTGCGGACAATAGAAAGATAGCAAGTGACATACAAATCTCTTCATAGTCAAGACATTGCAGTAGGTATGGGTATGTCCTGTTTTTTTATTTTTCTCCAAGTCTTTGGAGTTTCCAATACCATGATGGGAATGGACCCCATTCCTAAGCCAAAGTATGATTAAAGTTCATGAAATTAGTATTGTTTCAATCTTTGATGTCAGTCAGTAGTACTCTTTGCAGCACCCGCAATGTGCCCAGTAATGACTCCTTCTGTAGTTTGCATGGGGTTACATGTATTGGTAACATATCTAAATACGATTGTAAATTATTTTTTATAAGACTCGTTGCTCCTACTATTATTGAAACTGTCTGGGTATCTTTCTTCCGCATTGCTCTTGTTTCTGCCTGCAGATCTTGATATTTTATGATTTTATGTCTCTCTGTACACAAGACACTGTAGTCGCTGGATGTGACAATTTCAATGATCAATGCTACTCTTGTCTTCTTTTCTTGAACCACTATATCCATTTTTCTAGCATCTGTCTTTTGAATTGTTGGCAATGGATGATCTCATCTGATGTAGACTTCTTCATTTTCTATGATGCTTTGTGGCTCATGTTTCCAGTGTTTTTCAGCCACTCAGTACCATAATGTTTGCACAGTCCCTAGTGCAACAGTCTTGCCACATTATTGTGACTATCAGTATACAGTCCTTCTGCCATTAGTATGTCACAACCAGCAATGAGGTGTGCAATTGTTTCCAATTTGGTTTTAGCAAACCTACATTTGTCTGTTTCTCCCACATGTTCAATGGACTTTATAAACCAACATGTACACAGTCCACTATCTTGCGCCGCCGATATTAACCTTTCATCTCTTGGTTTGAATTGGCCTCACCTTAACCATTTTGTTCATTCCTGATCAACATGAGGTTCTTCCAGAAGTTTTCTATACTTGCAACTATATTTATGCTTTTTCCACATTTCTTGCCTTCTCATCTGATCCTTCACCTTATATTCTTTCTTTTGGTTTTGGCACATTGAGTTGCTGCCTGATTTTTGTTTACTTCTGGCTTGATTTCCATTCCTGCTTGATGCTGATAAGCTTCTGCTAGATTAAGCAGAGTAGTCATCTTAGATTTATTCTCCTCATGTTTCAAAACATTCATTACATTTGGGTCTTGCGAGGTCAGCAGATGTGTGGAGGCCCACGATTGCAGATCTATACATATAATTAATTTCAAGGAGGCCCATCCCTCCTTTGGAACAGGGAATATATAATCTTGATATGCACTGATTTTTATAAATCATTTGGTGAGCAAGAAGCATCCTTCTTGCTTTCATATCTAACCTACCCAACATGTTTTGGGGTCAGTCAATCACTCCAAAACTGTAAGTTAGGACAAGAAGAGCAAATTGGTTTATAGTTTGGATTTTGTTCCTAGATGTCAGTGCTGTTTTCAGGATTAATTTAAGTCTTTTGAAGTATTCCTTACTAAGTTTCATTCACAGTTGTTCATGTTTTATTGTTGAGCTTTCATCAATTCCCAAATACTGATACATTCCTTCTTGCTCAAGTTCTTTTATATCACATTCTTGTCCAAACTGATGTTTTCCTGGTGTTGCAGTTTTCCTGCTTTAAAGGTTGCTTTTGCACATTTATCAAGACCAAATGACATTCGTATATCATTTGAAAAAGTTTTGACAACTTGCAGTTGTGTTTTCAGTTCTTCATCTGATGAGCTATACAGTTTTAAATCATCGACAAAGAGAAGATGAGAAGTCTTTACACTTTGTTGTTTTCTAGGAACCAGATTATAGCCATGGCCTGGTAAGCTGCCAAGGCATGGTCGAGTAAACAGCTTAATGGATAAAGGGCAAGGCAGAATAGTAACAGTGACAGAGTCACCCTAGAATATCCCCCTTTGAATTTTTATGCAAATTGGTCTGCCACTGTTTCATGGTCACTGTAATGTAATCGATCAGTATGGGGTGTATCTTATGCATTTTTAAGCACTCTTTTATCCATGAATGAGGGCTATTATCAAATGCTTATTTGTAGTCAATCCATGCCATTCTTAGATTCTTCCACTTGTCCTGTCTGTGTGAATAGTTTGAAATTACTGAAGAACTGACTAAAGAAAGTCTTTCTTTCTTTGAATGAACTATGATTTTATATGGAAGCAAGGTTTTATTCAGAGATTACTTGTACAACAGCTATTTAATTGCACAGATGGTTTGTACAGTTTCTCTACAAGTAATTGATAGCCAGATGATCAGGTTCTAATTGCCTAAGCACAAATGTTGGAATTTACCTTTGATCTTATGTTGTATTGTTCCCCACTATTTTACAACCATAAAGTAAATTGAACTTTTTACTCTTCATGAGACAGAACATAGATTGGCTTCCATTTGAAATAACATTTACTTTGAGATTATGGTCTTACAACCAGGAAATAGTGTGCTACTCCCTTTTTAGGATATAGGTATCTGTTTCAGAGTCAATGATTACATCATGTTTGAAGTCATCCAAAAATGTAGTAAGCCAGAGATCTTTGCTGTCTCTTTCACCTTAGTGCAGAGCCTCAAAACAATGGTAAATGACAGAATACGACAATGAAACCATAAGTAGCTGAATTACATGCTTATTAACCAATCTGACATGGTGGAGCTATTCAGAAACATATATTGTAATCATACACCCTTTTGCCCTTAAGTCGTTACTTGGAACTTGAATGTGTGTGAGTGATTGTATATATTTACATGCTGATCAATCACACTCATTCAAGGTTTTAGTCATGGAAAGAGCAATGCTTAGTGAACATGGGGAAGATTATGATATAGAAAATATTATGGAAGTATCAGAGGCCAGATGGATTATTAGGTTAAAAGCTGATACAGGGAAGGGACTTAATGATAAAGTTTCAATGAAACCTTTTCTCAAAATGAAACTAATATATAAGAAATGATATAGTCTCAATGAGGAAGTATGTGTATCTATCACCACTTGCATAGACTTACAGGAGCTATACCTTTAAGGCAGTTTATTGTTTTAATCAATGGTTTTAATTAATGAGGTCTGGCAACAAACTAATTTGTCCAGGGACATCTTCAGTAGGGGGTAGATAAATATATTACAGGGAGTTAAGAGGGTGGGGGGGTGAAAGGGTTAAATGGGAAAGAGGGAGGATTGGGAGGAAATGAAGTAAAGGAGGGAGGGGCTTAAGAGGTTTAGGCAAGCGTAGATGGCAAAGGGATCACATTTTGGTGTGAACTTACTAAGGCAAGTACTACATCCAAGACGACCAGTAGGTACTTTGGTGCAGGTAGGCCTCGGGTTAACAATGTTGGTATGAGGTGTAAATGGAGTGTGAGCAAAATAATCTTTCTTTTCTTCAGCTGATACTGTGCTCCGGGTGAAGTGGGTATTGTCTGAGGTGATTAAGTTTACTGGGTTATTTGAGTATACACACACACACACACACACACACACACACACACACACACACACACACATATATATATATATATATATATATATATATATATATATTTTTTGTCAAGGAGTCTTTGTGCGCAGAGTATTGGCTGATGCGGTTACCTGGTAATGGGGCAGGTTCCTTGCATCGAGCTGGATGTGAGTTTAGGGTCCTTTATTAGGATTCTTGGATTTAGGTAATGGTTAATGCTGACTTTATAGACTGCCTGTGACAGGATTTGATGGATGGCATAGTTGTAGGACATAAACTTACTGGAAGATCCTGTGCATTTACATGGTAATAATGAAAATTTTGTTGTATTCCGTATTAATGTTATGGATCTACCTGCTCAGTTATGGTAAGGAGAGGTAGGCCCTTACATGTTGTTGTGGTTTTGCTTTCATGGCTTATGTAAAATACATGTTTACTTGCTATTACGGGTTGGTGTTTAAGTAACTGTCTGGCTATCTCAAATATTGTGTAGCAGTAATGGGTGCTAAGTTGCTGAGATTTTTGACAATGCAGCATGTTAAACCACTATTATTGCAGTAAAATTGTTGGTACCTTAGTTTCCGTTGTGAAGCAGCTATTGGTTGTGGTAGAATAGTGATGGTTGGGTTGCTTTGCAAATATGAAGTGATGATTTTTTCGGGCTGGGGACTGAGACAAATAACGGCCAGGTGCTATGCGTGCACATTAAGCAACAATGCCTGTGAAGGAAGAGGGGAAAAGTGAGAGCTCGTGGTGTTGGTAGCTGGTGAATCTCAACTCTTTTCGGGTGTTAGCAGAAACCCTGGTAAATTTGGAAGGATATACCTGTACTGGGCGATTGCACCCTTTCAACCTTATAAAGCAGTTGGGTAAGGAAGGGCTGTAAGTGAGTGGAGAGGTAAATGAAGAATGTGAAGGGTGACTGCAAAATTTAACCTGATATGCTGATAATGCTGCATGTTGTAGTAGCAGCAATGATTTCTTTGAACGTAAAAGGGAAATCCACTTGTTAAAAAGTATGAGACCTTCATTAGTTAATGCAATAGATTAAATGATAATGCTGATCTGCTGTCATTCCTGAGAGGAAGAAAAGCTGTTGTATACCATTGTCATTAATTCTTTCATTTAGGTTGGGCTAACTCTTTGGGGGGATTATCTATATGATGTATGCATGTATTTAGTAGCGAGTTTCAGCCAATTACTGTTGCTGCCAAAGAGCACATTAAAGACATTTGTAAGGCTCCAAGATTAAGAAAAAAAAAATTCCACAGATATCACATGGCTTTAGGTTCTCCACAGCCCTGAAGCATAGTAGGATACTGGTAAATAATCTTTCAGGCACACACCTGGCATAGTTAAAGTGGAGGAGCCCCAGATTAATTTCCTTTTAAGATCACTTTGAGCATTACCACTTTGCAGTTACTGGCCATGCACAATTTACTTCAGCTAGGAAGCCTTGGTCTTTGTTGTGGACAGGAGGCAAAATTTCCATTCCTGTTGAGCTGGTGAAGGACTGGAATACCTAGTGAGTCTAGTGGGGAGGAGAGAGGAGAATGGATGGATTGTGATGGGGCAGCAGTGGAATTTACTTTTCATTGGATTCCCTGATGATACTGCTGGTGATGTAATAGTTGGTTTCTTTGGCGTTTATGCTCGTTATATCATGGGTAGGGGATATTAGTCACTAAACTTGTCATTATTTAAAAAAAAAAGTTATGACGATAATTGGTAGGTTTGTTGACTGCAGTTAGGGTTATGTTCGGGGAGTAAAAAGATAAATGGCTTTGACTTGACAGATTTTCCCAGAATGCCCAGGTTTTGCCTCAGTTTGGTTGGCCTCTTCACTTTGGAAAAACTGCTGGGGGGATAATCAGGCATAGCGCTTGGCTTTCAGATGTTTACAGAATGCCCAGGACTTTGCCTCATAAAGGGGGGAAAGGGAAATGGGGAAAGGAACGGGGGGAGGTTTGCGCTGGAGATGGTTTAGCCTCCTGGAACAGATGTCTTGTGGTGCTTGGTACAAGTTTGATTTCAACTGTCTGGGTCACACAAGACTTCAGAAGTACACCAGTTTACTTTTAAGATATTACTTAAAATGGATAAAATCTCTCTGGACATTTGTAGGTGTCACTTCTAACCTTAATGGTACTGTTAAACAGTTTTTTTTTTAGAAGAATTTTATTTTATTTCCTTACTTTTGTGTTGTAATGGGGGAATTTTGGGGTATGGAGGACACCTTCACACATTTACCTAGAGCAGTTTAAACCACCATTGCTTTTCTCTGTCCCATTACCTCAAGGGGTAAAGGATCATACTTCTACACAAGGGTTACTATTGGGCAGAGTCTTCTCTTTAACACGGATCCTGTCGTAGGTCTGTAGAATGCGGCATTTGCAGGAAGTGAAATGTTTAAAGATTTTCTCTGCCCTGATTATTGCACTTACAGTAATCCTAGAATGTAAGAGACTTGAAAGAGTCTGTCAGAAGCAGTGTTGCAGTACTAAAATGAGAAAGCATAAGGTAGAAGAACTGGGGAACAGTATAACACCTTTTACTAAGAAGCTTATAGTTAAAATGGGATATCTTATTAAAAGGTCTTTTAAAGATATAGCATGATCAAGTACTATCTAGCACTGATATCAGTTAATCTGTTAATATCAGATGTGTGACAGACTCAGTCTGGAGCATCAAGGGGCAGGTATACTTTTAAGACTACAAATGAGGAACATTCCCTGAAATGAGGAACATGTGAGAGGTATGGTTATGTTATAGATGTAGTTTATTTCTTATCACAGACCAGTTTTGCAGCAGTATGTTCCATTCTTGGCAGTGAAAGGACTTGCTTAGAGATGAGGTGGGTCTGGGTTACTGAGGATAGGGGATTTGAGATAGGCCCTCAGCAGCACCTAATGTTGTCAGTAAGAAGTTTTGGTTTATGTGAGTGCAGAGTTTCGTTCTATTCATGATTGGATTACAGGCACTGGTAGCTGCTGGGCAGTTGATCAGCAGGGTAGATATCAGACAGGGTTTAATGTGGTCATTCAGAAGCACTGATTATGAGTTTACCATTAATTCACATTTCCTCTTTCTTTTGTAGGTGGGGAGGTGCAGATTGGACCTCGGTCGATAGCCAGTATGAAGGTGGCATGAAAGGTGATGGAGGCTGTTGTGGTGGATGTTCAGTTTCCAGAGTGGTGCATAATGAGGCAGCGTGCAGAGTGAGCTATGGTCAGTGGCCTAAAGGGAGTGGAGATGCAAGGTAAGGGATTCTTTTGGGGAGGATGGGCTGGTGGCTGAAGTGGAGCACAAGGTCACAGCTAATCCTATTTATTTGGGTTCAATAAGGCATGTCAGAGTACTGCATTTTGGGTACGCAGGTGTGAGGGCAATTGAGTTAGAGGCAGGTTGGGGATAGGTTAAAAACACTGGGGATTGCTGATGGGGTGTGTGGGGTTCCTACAGGTGGAGTTGAGTTACAACATTTGTTCAGATGGGTGGAATCCCTTGGGGTGCTTTTACAGTTACCCATCCAGTTTATTGGGTACATAGTGGTTAATGATGTGTTCTGTTTGACAAGACTCTGGAGTCTTATTCCTAAGGTTGTGGTATCTTTGGGATAACTAGGCTGCCCTTCAAGTAGGTATTGGTAATGTCGCATACCAGGTTAGGGTTTTACAGAGAGGAGTTGGTGTCATTTGTGCTTTAGGTGAATTTTGTAGGTTGGGTTTCAGGAAGCATTTTAGTTGAGTGTTTTCGGGATATTTTGGGAATGGAGTGCTTTGTCTATGTGGGAGCTAGAAGGCTTAAACAGGGTAGAAGGCTTAAGCAAGGCATGCTTTTGGAGTTCTCCAGAAGTAGGTCATGTTTTAATTCCTTACTAGCAGCATAGGTAACATGGAGGGGGGAGGTTTAAGGTTAGTTCTGAGTGCTTCGGCTAGGGTTCTAGCCAGGATTATAATTATGAAGAGTGAATTTTGGGGAGTTTCTTAAGGTTATGCAGCTGTTTAGGGTTTTCACAGCAGTCAGCACATTAAGCAGGGCATAGTGTTGTGGTATCTTTACTGTTCAGGTACGAAATGTTACCAGAGTACTTTGTTGCTGCACGTCATGGGTGAGTTTTCAGGAACTAGTTCATGGGGACTTGGTTAAAGGAGCATCCTTCTATGGTACAGTTTTCACAGACTGTCCAAATTTTGATCTTATATTTTGGGCTCATTTCAGGAGCATTGGTGGGCCATTGGTTTAGTGAGGGAGAATTCATGATTAAAAAGAAAAAAAAAAATTTTGCCCATTCTTATATGTGTATGGAGCTTAAAAAGGGACTGCAGTTGGGTTGGGCACCAGTGAATTGGGTTTGCATGGTTGCAAGTGGTATTCGGCCTCTTACAGTTTTTATGGAACATTGCAAGGTTGTGATGTGGGACTAATTTTGGAGTTACAGTTGGAAGGTTAACAGAGGATTGGTGATTTAAAGCATTTTTTTCAAGATAAGGGTATTGTGTGGTCTACTGTGGTTATTTTGGCTTTCGGGAGGGCTCAGCAGTTAAGTCAATTATTGACGGCTGGTTGCTTTGGTGGATTTTGTTAGGCTGGGTATGGTATACATCAGATGACTTTGGTTCGACCTTTACTTATAGTTAGGTTTGTGGAGGTTTTGTTGGAAGTTTTAGAATGAAGGAAGGGGAACACCCTGGTCAGGCTGGTGGGCAGAGAAGAGGGACAGGCTTGCCCTCTTCTGTTCCCCCCCTGGTGTTGGATGTTTAAGTGGTAAATAAAACTGAGAGGAGGTAAGGATGCTGCTTATTTGGTTGGAGGTGTAATTCAATAAATGGTATATGAAGTGAGTTATTGGACGCTGCCTCATAAGTAAAGTGAGTTGGAGGTATGGACGCTGCTTACTGGTTCAGGATGAGTGAGGTCATGCTGTCCTGATTGTGATTAAAAGCAGCTATATTATGTTCAGTTGTAATTAATAAATATTGGTTACCAAGGCTATGTTATGGAAGTTTAATAAAGGTCGCAAAACGTCATTTGGTGTGATGTGTGTTTATTGAAGGAGACTGGGACAAATGACTTGGAAGTGAATGATTTGTTATGAATTTTGCATTTATGTATTTAAGTGGTTCAGAATAACTGCTTTATAATGTCTGATGAAGCAGTATAACTACTGTGAGAGCACTAACATATTAATCTATTCTATCCATTTTTAGTACTTTTGGACCATCTCATTGCATTCATTCACTCATATGTTTTTGCTGCATGCACTTTTTTCCACTGAGTGAATCATTTATCCTCTGGACCACATTTTTGGTTTTGTGCTTAATACAGATATGTATGAATAAATGCATCCATCATGCACAAAGTCATTGAAAAAGCAACTTCCCTGTGAGTGCTCAAAAGGTAATACAGAATCCCCCAAAATAAATAAATAACTAAAAGGAAATGAAAAACAACACTAAAACTATGTCAGGAGGACAACAGCGGTGTATCTCTATAGTACATTGCAGCATTAACAAAAATAATTTACACTTTTCAAGTAAAAATAGATACAGTTCTCACCAGATATCCACTTGTGTGGAAGGCAGGCAGGTATATATCATAAGCCTAACACATTTGGTTGGCTACAAATGTAAACTTCTGGCCTTGCTAATACATAATACAGTACTATTCTGCAATAAATGGTCAGATTCTCAGAGAACATTTTCCATAATGTCAGGTAACATTCTTTAAAAACATTTGTAAGGGAAAGAAACAACCGATATATATGGCTATGCCAACAGCAAGAAGCAAACAATGCAGGCAGTAAACCATTGGTAATGATTAATGTTAAAATAAAGCAATTTGTGAAAAAAAGAAATGTACCTTTTCAGCAAGTCAGTTGTAAACTATAAACATGTTTTGAAAGCAAATAGCAGTATCAAGCTGTCTGGATTAAAGCAATCTCCCCTACTATTATACAAGTTCCTTACATATACAATTACCTTGATGTAGTGCAGCTTATGACCTCTCAGTACTGTGAATATGCAAATTATGCATTAAATCATTAGGTTCATAGGTTCATAGGTTCATAGGTAGGTACTAGGCTATCGGCCCTGGGGCCTATATAAGCATAGCCAAAAAGGTTCCTTGGCTTTCGCTACCCAAGAAAATTATTTTCCTGTGCCCCTGTCAAGCAGTGTCAGAGAAGTGATCCCCGGGGTGAGTTTTATATTTCCCATCCAGTCTTCAAGATTTTTCTTAAAGATGGCCAATGAGGAGCTTTGCCTGACATGAATGGGTAGTTTGTTCCAGAGTATTGGAAGTCTCTGGGACAGGAATCTATCCCTCCAACATGTTCTGTTTATTGTGGTGACAAGGTTTAGGTCCCTAGAGCACATAGTTCGGAGAGATTGGGATTTCTTTAAGTGTAGCATGTCTAATAGCTCTCGTTTTGACATAGCTTTGAATGTTAGGCAGAGATCGCCTCTGAGTAGGTGATATGCAATGGAGTAGAGCTGGAGTTTTTTGAGATGTCTGTGTATGGAATCTGTTTGAGGCTGGCAATCCTCTTAGTGGGGTATTTCTGTGGCCTTTCCAATTGTTGTAGGTGTCTTGTGAGATAAAAGCTAAATGGGGCATTGTATTCTATAATGGGTCTGATCAGGAATGAGTAGAGCAGAACAATGACCTCCTTTTTTCTAGAGGAGAACCATTTTGTGATGAGGTGTGCCATGTAGAAGGATTTCCTGACTACTGTGGTGATGTGGTTATCAAAGGAGAGACTATTGTCCACCTGTTTCCTGAGGTCTCTTATCACACTTTCAGTTTTTAGTGAGCTACCACCTATGTGGTAGTTCATGGGTACCGAGTTTTTCCCAAAGGGGATGACAATGCACTTCTTGGCATTGAGCTTGAGGCCATGACTTTGACACCAAGCATCTGTCTCTGTGAGGCCCTTTTGTATAATATCTACATCATTAGGTGATTCTATTATGATGAGAAGTAAATGCCGAACAGAAGAGGACCCAGGACCAAACCCTGTGGTACTCCATTCGTCACTGGTCTGAAGTCAGACTTGGAGTCAGCTACTTTTACTATGTGGGGTCTGTCAGTGAGCCAGTTGGCCACTCATCTTGTGACATAGAGATTTATGCCTAGTTTAGTGTGTTTGTCTTTAATTCCAGAGTGGGGGATGATATTGAAAGCCTTGGCAAGGTCAGGATAGGCTGTGTGCACTACCTTGCCCTCATCTATGGCTCTAGTGACTGCTTCAAAGAAGTCAATCAGGTTTAGTAGACATGATCTACCTTTTACAAATCCAAACTGAGTGGGGTCCAGGGTTTGGAAGTTACCTATGTCTTTGTTTATAAGCTCCAAGATGATATGTTCCATGGCCTTGCAGGCCAGGGTCATCAGGCTAATGGGGTGGTAGTTTCCGGTGTCTGTGGTGGCACCCCCTTTGTGGAGTGGGATAACCATCGCTGTGAACCGTTCAATAGGCACATAGCTTGAGGTGAGGCTATGACTGAATATGGTATTTAGGTGGGGTGCCAGTTCATTCTGTAGTTCATGCAGTATGCAGCCTGGGATGTTGTCTGGTCCCATGGATACTGCATTATTGACTTTGGAGACTGTGGTCTTTACTTGTTCATCCGTGATTACAGGGGCTTTGCATTCTTATGGTATTAAGATGGTCCCTTTGGAGGGTGAGAGGGGGGTAAAGTTAGCACTGAACCTATCTGCCAGGATGTTGGCAATATCTGTTGGTTCTGTATATTTCGTGCCATTGTGCTGTTGCTCAAAGCCGATCTGAGTGTTGCCATTGAGATTCTTGACATAGCTGTAGAATGCTTTGTGTTTGTCTTTGGAATCAGTGGTGATTTTATTTTCATAACTCTTTTTGGAGGATTTTATGAGGGATCTCAGCTTCTTGCTGAGGCTGACTAGGGAGTCCTTCATGAATTCCATGAACTGCATTAAGTTCAGGCCAGGTAAACACTGTGTAAGGACCTATGTAATTTTTTTCCACATGCCCTAGTTCTGCAAGGATGAGCATTGAAACGTGTTACCTACTAAGGGATTGCAAATGTGAATGATTAGTTTGTCTGAAAGGACAATTTGTGTTTCAGTCTGCCCTCTTTCATTTACACTTACTGAGGGTGTCTCAGGGAGAAGAGACATACAAAAAGTCTTGGATTGCATTAAATGACTTAGGAGATCAACATTCCTAACATTTCTGTAAATTGTTTATGACCACACTTTGTGAGTAAAATTTGTCTGCAGTTCTAAGGAAGTACATTACTCATTGAAACAGACTACAAAACTATGCAAGTGAGACTGCATTGTTGTTAGCAAGCACAGATAAGGAAGTGATGCTCACAAAATAAAGAAAAGAAAACAAATATTTGTGTTGCATTGTAGAAATATCAGCTAAACTGTTGTCAATATCCCATTCATCCACACATGTACTAGCAAATTACAAAAGACAGCTTTCAGAACTTGGTTCTGTTGCACATTTACCTTATACAATGCTATATGTAATCTACTTTTTCTTCTTCCTAGTATATGTCTGTGGCTATGGACAATAGTGACAATAATAATCTCAAGGGTGTGTTGTTAATACCCTGGTTTGATTGTTCAGATCAACAGAGGGTTCTGTTTGTGTGAAAGCAATGATGTTTATGGAGCATATGTTCAGGTTGCAAGACAACAAAATGGAAGAATTATCAAAGATATACATTTATGTACTAGATTAAGAATGTTTCCTTCTTTCTTTCTGTATCCTGTGCATGGCATTTGTCATTGTGCACTCTTGAGTGGCAATGGTGCATAGCAGTGAATGAGAATTCAATACCTAAGTTAAAAAAAAAAGACTAGTTTAATTTGGATTGCCATCAGTAGCAAAATTGAGTCTGGTGCCCATGCACTTTTATCAGTACTCTGGACAGCACTGAGTGAAGAAATTACACTTGTCAGCTAACTATCTCAGTGGCACATGGTGTAAGTGAAGTGAACTTACAGAAACGGACAACATAATGCAGGGTTCAGATCCAGTTTACAAATACCTTATGACTCGGTTCATAATAAATAGTGACACCTAATGCTGTATATGGTACAAACAGTCTAAAATCTGTAATAAATAATAAAAATCTTCTGTGTAATCCATGTGAATTGATGCTACAAAGGTTTTGTTGTAATTTTACCTCTTCTCATTATTAATAATATGTGCAATGGCTGCTGTAACATAAGACATTTTGTAAAGTGTAATAACACACAAGCAGTAGCAGGAGTAATGTGGACATACATGTTATATGTATTTGGGGATGTATCCATATCTCACAACACATCCAGCAGGATAAAAGCACTCTCATCAAACTATACAAACAACTCAGCAGACAGCTAAAATCTACCAAAGCCAAATTTGAGGTACGTTTGGCCTCTCAGGCCAAGGACAACCACAAAGCATTCTTTAGCTATGTCCGCAACCTCAAAGGCAATACACAATTGTGTGCAGAGCTCATTGTAAATGGAGCCAACTATACTGAGCTAGAAGATATAGCAAATCTCCTGGCTGATCAATTCAGCTCCAGCTTTACCCCTTTCTCCCCTTCATCCTTCCCTCAGGAAATATCATCAAATATAACTCCCTCTACTATCACTAGGAAACAGGGCCTTAATGCTCTCTCTAAGACCAAGAACACTGCATCATTTGGAAGAGACAATATCCCAGGGTGCGTCCTAAATAGCATGAAACATGATCTATCAGGGCCTCTGGAAATACTATTTAACTGTAGCCTCCAAACAGGTTTTGTACCTCATGAATGGATAAAGGCAACTGTCATCCCTCTGCACAAAGGTGGGCCATCTACAGACCCATAAGTCTCTCTAGTCTTATATGTAAAGCCATGGAAAGGATTATCATGGAGATGATCAACAGAGATATAGTAAACTTTGAGACAGTGGACTCAACTCAGTTTGGTTTCATCAAGGGAAGATCATATCCTAATCAACCTGGTGCACTTTTTTGAGAAGGTCACCAAAGCAATGGATGAGGGCAAAATTGTTTACACTGCCTAAGTTGACCTGGCCAAGCCATTTGACACAACATCCCACTCAGGCATTGTTGACAAACTCAAGAAGTTAGATACAAACCCGTATGCCACCTGGTGGATAGCCAACTGGCTCACAGACAGGACCCAGGAGGTTAGAATTGAGGAGTATACCTCTAGAAAAAGACCAGTCACAAGCAGAGTCCCTCAGGGATCAGTTCTTGGACTGCTCCTTTTCAACATATACTTCTCAGAAGTCAAGGCCAATGTCACTGGTCTCTGGCTGACTAAATTTGCAGATGATTGCAAATTAGGAGCTGTCTTTGAATCTCACACTGACACAAATGTTCTCCAGGAGGTTCTGACACAGACAAACAACTAGTGTCAGAGCCAGAGACTAAAACTAAATGCCAAGAAATGCATAATAGTATCATTTGGGAATTCATCCATCCCTGATAACTATCATATTGACAACACACCCCTTAGAGTTAACCCAGTAGTCAGGGCCATAGGGATACACACAGATAGTAATCTAGCCTTTGATCATCAGTGGTGAGGAAAGCATTCTGTATTGCACAACTTATAAAACAAAGGTATGGCATCTAAGTCCAAGGAAGTCATTGTTCCACTTTATTCAGCATTCATCAGACTTGTCATTGAGTACAATACCCCCTCATGTACCTAACCAGGCATATACAACAATTAGAATGTCCACAGAGGTTCCTCAATAAAAGAATACAGGGCATAAGTAAAATGTCACATGCAGACCGCCTCAAGGCCCTATCCCTGTATTCTGTCTCCTAAAGGCATTTGAGGGGAGATTTATGCCTAGCATACAGGGCATTGCAGATCCAGCTCTGATATACCTCATGCATATCCACAAAACAAACAGCACCAGAATGACCAATTATAAAGACTTAAACCTTGCCTGTGATATAAATAGGTCCTGTTGGAAAGACAGGTATGTATCCCAGAGACTACCACATCTATGGAACAGGTTCCCTATACATGTGAAGCAGAGTTGCTCCCTAACCCAATTCAAGTGCAACTTCGACAATTGGATGGGAAACCTGAACTTCATCCATGGTTTGGCACCTACTGTATGTCTCTAATGGACACAGGTAACCTGTAAATGGATCATCTACCAAACCCCGTCTTACACTTATCCAGGGTGTCAGAACTTGCATGGATGCATGGCTAGGCTTAAAAAGGCCCTTGTTGTCATTAGCTTAGTAAACACCTATGAACTATTCATCATGACAGTAGTGCATTCTACTGTAAATGTTTATGTCATGACTAATTGTATACTGTGCCAAGAATCAACTTTTGTCATTGTTTTTATGTTCCCTTCCAAAGCAATTATCATTACATGAAATCCTGATAACACAAGGGCTATTTGTGATATAAAAAACACATGAGAAAAGGATGAGTGTGCCATGTTAATGTTATAAGTGCTGTGTTCTTTGCTACATATATCCTGTAATTTTATTACTTTGTAATGCCAGATATTTTATTTAATTTTTTAATGCATTTTGCATTTGTGCACTGCTTGGAAGCAGACAAACACAGCCCATGGCCAAAGGAAAAAAGTAAAAAAAAATAGTTTGACCTTTCTTCTGTACCATAAACTGACCTGGTGCTGGTGCATAACTGTCAGCACTCTGGTTAGTACTCAGTGAAGAAAATGGTAACTTTATCTGTGACCCCAGGTGTGATTGCAGTGAGTAAAAAGAAATAGGTTCATAGGTTCATATGATGGTACTAGGCTATCTGCCAGAAGGCATTTATAAGCCTAGCCGGAATGTGTTGGCTTTCGCCGCCCCCTTAGATTAGTTCCCTGTGCCTCTGTCCAGCAGAGCCATTGAAGTGATCCCTGGGGTAAACTTTCTGTTTCCCATCCACTTGTCAAGGTTTCTCTTGAAGAGGGGTAGTGAGGATCTCTGTCTAATGTAGAATGGAATCTAGTTCCAGAGCATGGGAAGTCTCTGGGAGAGGAATATATCTCTCCAGCACATCCTATTTATTGTTGTGGTGAGGTTTAGATCCCTGGAGCATGTGGCTCGAGGGGCTATGGTTTTCTTTAGGTGGAGCATGTCCATCAATTCTGGGTTGGACATGGCCTTGTATGTCAGGCAGAGATCACCTCTGAGTAGGTGCCATGCAACCGAGTACAGCTGGAGTTTCTTCAGTCGAGCTGCATAGGGCATCTACTTGAGGCCAGCAATCCTCTTGGTGAGGTACTTCTTTGGTCTTTCCAGTTGTTGCAGGTATCTTGCAAGGTACATCCCAAATGGGGCATTGTACTCTATGATGGGTGTGATGAGTGATGCGTAGAGGGATCCAATGACCTCTTTCGATCTGGATGCAAACCCTTTTGGGATTAGGTTGGCCACATAGAATGATTTTCTAACCACTTTGGCAATGTGATTATCAAAGGAGAGGTTACTATCTACTTAGGTCCCCAAATCCCTTATTATGTCTTCCGTATTTAGGGAGCTACCACCAATGAGATAGTTTGTGGGTACTATGTGTTTTCCAAAGGGGATGACTATGCACTTTTTGGCATTTAGCTTGAGGCCATGGATTTGACACCAGGTATCTGTCTCAGTGAGACCCTTTTGGAGGATGTCTGTGTCAGCCGGAGAGTCAATTATAGCCCCTAGTTTGAAGTTTTCTATGAACTTGGTCAGCCATAGTCCTTCTGTGCTTGTCTGTACCTCTGAAAAGTATATGCCGAACAGGAGGGGTTCTAGGACTGAGCCCTGGGGAACGCCACTTGTAACCGATTTAGAGTCAGACCTAGCTCCTGCAGCTCTTACCATGTGGGTTCTGTCTGTGAGCCAGTTGGCAACCCATCCTGTGACATAGGGATTTATGTTCAGGCTGGTGAGCTTGTCTATAATACCTGAGTGGGGAATGGTGTCAAAGGCCTTTGCGAGGTCTAGGTAGGCTGTGTGGACCACCTTTCCCTCATCTATAGCCTTGATAACTGTCTCAAAGAAGTCCACCAGGTTCAGGAGGCATGACCTGCCCTTAGCAAAGCTGAACTGGGTAGGGTCCAGTGTTGGAGGTTCGCAATGTCTCTGTTAATGAGATCCATGATGATGTGCTCAATAGCTTTGCAGACCAAGCTAATCAGGCTTATAAGGTGATAGTTCCCAGGGTCTGTTGTGGCTCCACCTTTGTGGATAAGAATAACCGTTGCTGTGCGCCACTCTGTGGGCATATAGCCTGTGGAGAGGCTGAGTTTAAACAGTGTATTTAGGTGAGGGGTTAGTTCATCTTTGAGCTCATGTAGGACGCAGCCTGGGACACCGTCCAGTCCCATTGATGCTGTGTTTTTGGCTTTGGAGAGGGCTGTTTTAACCTGAGTTTCTGTGATTTCAGGGGCACTACATTCTTCTGGTATAGTTATGGTCCCTTTTGGGGGTGAGAGGGGGGGAAAGATTGCACTGAACCTGTCTGCCAGGATGTTGGCTATATCGGTCGGTTCAGTGTATTTTGTGTCATTCTGCCCTAACTCTGAGCAGATCTGAGAATTGCCACTTAGATTCTTGACATAGCTAAAGAATGCCTTGTGGTTATCTTTGGAGTCCACGGTAATTTTTCTTTCAAAGCTAGCCTTGGATGATTTTATAAGGGAATGATGTTTCTTGCTGGTACTGATCAGGGATATCTTCCCTTCTTGGGATTTTACTCTTTTCTGTACTAGTTTCCTCCTTTTGTTGTATAGCTTGTTTATGGCAGGGGTCCACCAGACTGGTTTCCTTTTCTTGGAGGAGTGAGTCTTGGTTTTGTTAGGGATAGCACGATCCATGCATTCTTGTAGGTGCCTGTAGAGTGCATTAGTAAAGGATTTTGCAACTTGGACAGTGTTATCCTTTAGCATGGGGGCATTGAAACTTCCCACATTTGTCTTAAGTAACATGAAGTTTGCTTTTGAAAAGTTTTTCACAGTGGTTTCTTTGACCGGGGGTGGTGGCGGAATGTGGATATCCAGAGTGTTTAGTTTATGGTCAGAGCTAACCCACGAGTGGTTGACGTCCAGTGTGGAACAACAGTCGCCCATGTTGGTGATAACTAGGTCCAATATGTTGTCACCTCTGGTGGGGGTGTTGACCAGTTGATCCAGGGCATTTGAGTTTATAAATTCTAGGAAATGTTGGGCAAGGGAGTTTGTACTTGAGTAGTTCTCCCAGTTAATGTTTGGAAAATTGAAATCACCCAATATCAGGGTGTTTGGTAGGACCTTTATGTTTCCCAGTGTTTCCAGGAATGCGGAGTGGGGATCCTGGGACATGGTGGGTGATCTGTAGTAAGCTATAATTTGAATAGCAGTTTTGCCCATTGTTAGTTGCTCGTGGATGATCTCTGAAGCATCCTGCTGTGCCACTAACCTGGAGGTGTGGGTATCCTTGATGAATAGGGATACTCCCCCGCCTTTTGTATTTCAGTCCGGGTTTTGTGGCTGAAATGTATGGTATGAATTGTAGCCTGGTAGTGCTGGGGTGATCTCTGGAGCCTTAAACTAGGTTTCTGTTACTGCACATATATCGATTTTCTCCATACTGAGGAGTGCCTCGAGTGTGAGCATTTTGAAGTTTAGACTTCTGGCATTGAGAAGCATTGCCCTCAGTTTTTTGTTACTTGTGCTATTTACAGTGGTGGGTTTGTCTTTTGAGCCTTGCTTAAAAACGCCACTATGGGGGTGGCAAGAGCCTTGGCCAGTATTCAAAAGCCTAAGTGTAACAGGTGCATGCTGTCTCTAGTGAAGCAGCATGGCTTGTCGAGCATGTCATCCCAGGCTGGCAGACACTGGATCCCCTTTGAATGACACCAGAAGCTTAGCCAATTGTTGAAATTGATAATTTTTTTCTCTATACTGTGGTATCATTCTTGGTGAGGGCAGGATGCTACTGATGGTCAGGGTCATACCGGCCTGGGCTACGTCATCAGAGAGCTCTTCCATGTCTCTTTTCATGTAGTCCAGAGAGGTACAGTTCAGGTGATTCACACCAACATGGACAATGACAGAGTCATATTTGTACTTGTTCTGGAGTGACCTGAGTGCTTGTGTTATGTGGCGGATCCTGGCACCCGACAGGCAGCTAACAGTAACCTTCTCCTTGTTCAGTCTAGTGAGTGGGACATCAGTGTGCTTGACTATAGAGTCACCTATTAATAGTGTGTTGGGTATGTTATTTTGCCTTAAGGGCTGTGATTGTATGGCACACTGGTTTTGTGAAGTATGTGTTTCATGGTTTGTGTTGGGGGGTGGAGGTTGCTTGGATGTCTGCTTTGGAGATCTCTGTTGTTTTTGCGGGTTTTTATTTAAAGCCTGCAAGTGTGTTTTTGTGTATTTATGTGTTTTTTGCCAGTGCTGGTTTCATAGGTCTATGTGAGACTGGTGGTGTGTTGCAAGTAATTCCCTTCTCCTCTTGACTGCCTGGTCCAGTCTTGGGTTGAGAGAGCTTAGCCTCCAGTTTGGCTGTAGAATTGCATCTCTCGCATGTATTAGTGTTTGGTGGAAGGAGGAGAGGACTGTCTGTGTACATGAGGCAATTGTAACTTTGCCTCAATATGCTCAGATTCACCAGTTGGACCAGAGAGTACACCTGAAACTGCCCTTTGGACATGCCTGAATAGGTACAGTGAACTGTTTTACTGATTGGCTGGTAAGGTCGACTAGAGAGCCTTGTCCTTCTCTACAGTATAGGAGGGTCTAGTGCTAAGGTTTATTAGTGCTTGCTATGAGTTTTGAGCAAGTGCCAGGATTAGAAGTTCATGATTTGAGTGCTAAAGTTGAAAGTTTGTCTAGTTCCAAGGGAAAAATAGAAGAGTAGACTTTGTGGAGCCGGGAATGGTTATACCTAGCAAAACTGGCGCTGCCAGGCACACAAAACCACGCAAATGCGGGTTTTATAGCAGAGAAATGAAAGAGATAGAAATTAGCCCAAAATGGCCAATAAACTACTAATTTCTGGGCTGAAACCACTCCTCCAGGGACAGATACGCTGCTCAAACTTCCCTCTCTCACAGTGAACAGAGAAACTTCCTTCTATCCAAGTAAGGTATGGGCAAACACAGAAACTTGTAACACAGCTCTGAATTCAGCATTAACCTGAAAACTGGATTATACTAGCTTAGAAAGGTGGGAAAACAAGTATTTTTTTTTGTTTTGCTTTTTTGTTTTTTTCAGAAAATAAAGCCGATACAGCCAAAAAAACACTTTAAATGCACATAAATGGCTATCACACTTGAGTGTGTAGCCTACAACAGATAAACAGGTAATTTAAACCCAAAAACAATTTTGTTAAAGTGCAGGCAGTAAAATAAGTACAATATGTAGCTGAAATAAGCTTTTTAAATCACAGAAACTCTAGAAAATTGACTTTTTAGGCGCAGTTAGCTAAAGGCAGCAAGAAAATGCAGAAAAAATGATACTTAATCATTTCAAATACTTTATTTTGTCTCTCTGCTGCTGTAGAACTCTGCAGGGCACCAGGCAGGAACTTGCTGAGCTGTATATTAGCCCAAACACCTCAGAAATGTGGGTTTTAGAGCAGGGAAATGAAAGAGATAGAAATTAGCCCAAAATGGCCAATAAACTGTGTAGTTTTTCAGATTTCTGGTGAAGGTGTTTTCCCCCTCCCCCTATTTCTCTGTGTCTTAAGTTGGTATAACTGGTTTTACATCCTGTGTGTTATCTGACTATCTCAAAGATTACTTGCATAAAATGAGACCCTCTTAGTAACAGCCTGCATATCATTGCTGGAGCCTTCCTGTGTCCTGACAGAGTGCTCTTCTAACTATCTGGAGATATACAGAGCTGAGTATATTTTTTCTGGCACTTCAGAGTTGTGTACTAGCAATTGTTGTTTGACTAATCTTATATCATTGCTGGCTGACTTCAGAGTTGTGCACTGTTATTTTTGCTTCACTGTATAGTTTTTCAGATCTCTGCTGGTTGTTTAAATTTGGAAGTTTTTGCAGTTGCCCGCCCCCACTGTAGATTTGATCTGGGACACTCTCCCCAGTCCCATCTCTTTACCTCATTCTACCTAATAGACTCTTTCTGCACTTGTTTTTAGTCATTTTTAATTTAATTGCATTTTTTAAACTGTTTGGTCTAACTTTGCTACATACTCAAGTGTGCTAGCTTGTACTGCATTTGAATTGTTTTACTGATGTTTTAACTACTTTTCTGTATATATATATATATATATATATATATATATATATATATATATATATATATATATATATATATATATATATATATACCTTTCCTGTAACTAGTGATTCAGATTTGCTTTATCCAGGACTGCATGTAAGCTTCTGTGCCCCCCACCAAGCTTTCTGTGTTGGAGGGAAGCCTTCTAGCTTATCAGTGGGAGTGGTAAGCACTAGCTAACGTATCTACCACATAATGAGTGGTTCTGGCCCAGAAATTGTAGTTATTGGCCATTTGCACGTTCCCCCCTTTTCTGTAACTAGTTTAGTCCAGATACAGATTCGTAGTTTTAGCACTTGAATTTGCTTATTCATGATCAGCACTTGTTCAGAACTTGTAAGCACTAAATAACCTACTAGTTACTACAGCACTCAACCTTCCTCATTAGCTAGAGGAAAACAGTTTTGGTACTTACTTTCCTTACTTGCTTAGAGAAAAACAGCTCTTGTACTCACTTTCCTCATTTATCTAGAGGAAAAGAGTTTTTTATTCAGGCATGTCAAAGGGTCAGCTCCCAGTGTTCTCTCCTGTCTATCTGATGAATCTGGACATCTTGGGGCAATGTAGAAATTGCCTCATGTACACAGAGAACCCTCTCCTCCTACCACTCAACACTACAACCTGTGAGAGATGCACTTATCTAGCCAAACTCTCTCCAATCAAGACTGAACTTGACAGTCAAGAGGAGAAGGTAAAAACTTGCACCACACCACACTCATCACATAGTCTCACTAAATCTACACCACCAAAATCCACACATAGCAACACAAAAACATTTGTGGAGGCTCTCAATAATAATCTGTCTAAGCAACAGAGACCTCCAAAGCAGAAACACAAGCAACCTCCATCCCCCAAAACAACCCAAATGACACATAGCCCACAGACTCAATGTGCCACTCAACCACAGCCAATAAAGCAAAACAACGTACCCAACACACTAGTCATAGGTGACTCTATAGTCAGGCACACTAATGTCCCACTCACCAGGCTTAACAAGGAGAAGGTTACTGTCGGGTGCCAGGATCCGCCACATAAGCCACACACTCAGGTCACTCCACAACAAGTACAAATATGACTCTGTCATTGTCCATGTTGGTGTGAATGACCTGAGATGTACCTCCCTGGACTACATGAAAAGAGACATAGAAGAGCTCTCTGATCTTGTAGTCCAGGCAGGTATGACCCTAGCCATGAGTAGCATTCTGCCATCACTCAGAATGATGGCGCAGTACAAGGACAAAATGATTGACTTCAACAATTGGCTAAGCTTCTGGTGCCATTCTAAAGGGATCCAGTATCTGTCTGCCTGGGATGACATGGTCGACAGACCATAATGCTTTGCCAGAGATAGCCTGCACCTGTCACCCCTAGGATTCTGGATACTGGCTAGGGTTCTTGCCGCCCCATAGTGCCTTTTTTAGGCAATATTCAAATGACAAATTCACCACCGTAACAGGAACAGGCAAGCAAAAACTGAGAGTGATGCTACTCAATGCTAGAAGTCTAAATCTCAAAATGCACTCACTCGAGGCACTCCTTAAAATGGAGAACATCAATATCTGTGCAGTGACTAAGACCTGGTTCATGGCTCCAGAGAGCACCCCTGCACTGCCAGGCTATAACTCATACCACACGTTTCGGCCATGTAACCTGGACCGGAACACCAAAGGCCGAGGTGTGTCCATATTCATTAAGGATATCCACACCTCCAGGCTAGTTGCTCAGCATAATGTAGCTGAGGTTATCCAAGTGTAACTAACTCTGGGCAAAACCGCAATCCAAATTGTAGCTTGCTACAGATCACCCACCATGCCCCAGGATTCATACTCCTCTTTTCTTGATGTACTGGAAAATATTAGGGTTCAACCAAACACCCTAATAATGGGTGATTTCAACTACCCCACCATTAACTGGGAAAACTACTCATGTACCAACTCCTTTGCTCAACGATTTCTGGAATTCATAAACTCAAATGCCCTGGATCAACTTATCCACACCCCCACCATGGGCAACAATATCCTAGATCTAGTCATTACCAACATGAGTGACTGGTGTTCCACACCTGAAGTCAACGCCTCATTGGTCCGATCCAACCATAAGCTAATTACCCTAGATATCCACATCCTGCCCCCACCCCCAATTAAGGAAACCATGGTAAAACATTTCTCCAAAGCCAACTTCATGCTTTTTAAGACAGAAGTGGTGAACTTCATGCCAACCATGCAGATGAACAATTCAGTTATGACTACTGAATCCTACACAATTGCACTTTATAAGCACTTACATGAGTGCATGGATCATGCTATCCCAAACAGAACCAAGAGGCTATCCTCCAAAAAAAGGAAGCCAATATGGTGGTCCCCTGGCATAAACAAACTGTACAACAGAAGGATGAAGCTGTTGCAAAAGAGAGTAAAATCCCATGAGTGGAGGAGCTCCCTTGTCAGCCTCAGTAAGAAGCTGCGATCCCTGATAGAATCCTCCAAAGCTAGTTACAAAAACAAAATCGCCACTGATTCTAAAGACATCCTCAAAGCATTCTATAACTATGTCAAGAATCGTAATGGCAACACTCAGATCTGCTCTGAATTACAGCACAATGGCACTAAATATACAGACCCAACTGATATTGCCAAAATCCAGGCAGATAGGTTCAGTGCTAACTTTACCCCCCTCTCACCCCCTAAAGAGCCCATATCAATACTGGAAGAATGCAAGGTTCCTGTAATCATGGCTGCACAGGTAAAAAACATACTCTCCAAAGCCAAGACCACAGCATCCATGGGACCAGACAACATCCCAGGCTGCATTCTACATGAACTACAGAAAAACTGGCCCCCCACCTAAGTACCATGTTCAATCATAGCCTCACCTTAGGCTTTGTGCCTGCTGAATGGTGCACAGCGATGGTTATCCCACTCCACAAGGGTAAGAAGCTGCGATCCCTGATAGAATCCTCCAAAGCTAGTTACGAAAACAAAATCGCCACTGATTCTAAAGACATCCTCAAAGCATTCTATAACTTTGTCAAGAATCTTAATGGCAACACTCAGATCTGCTCTGAATTACAGCACAATGGCCACCACGGACTTTGGGAACTACCGCCCCATTAGCCTGATGAGCCTGATCTGCAAGGCCATGGAATGTATCATCATGGAACATATAAACAAAGACATTGGTAATCTCCAAATTCTGGACCCCACCCAGTTCGGGTTTGTAAAAGGCAGATTATGTCTCCTAAACCTGATGGACTTCTTTGAAGCAGTCACCAATGCCATAGACAAGGGTAAGGTAGTTCACACAGCCTATCTAGATCTTGCAAAGGCTTTTGACACCATCCCCCACTCTGGAATTCTAGATAAACTCACTAAACTAGGTATAAATCCCTATGTCACAAGATGGGTTGCCAATTGGCTCACTGACAGAACCCTCACTGTGAAAGTAGCAGACTCCAAATCCAACCTCAGACCAGTGACAAGTGGAGTACCACAATGTTCAGTCCTGGGTCCTCTCCTGTTTGGTATCTATTTTTCTGAAGTACAGGCTAACACAGAAGGTCTTTGGCTAATGAAGTTCGCAGATGACTGCAAACTAGGAGCCATAATTGAAACTCCTAATGATGTGGACATCCTACAAAAGGGTCTCACTGAGACAGATGCCTGGTGTCAAAGCCATGGCCTCAAGCTCAATGCCAAAAAGTGCATTGTCATTCCCTTTGGTAAAAACTCTGTACCCATGAACTACAACATAGACGGTAGTATACTTAACAGCAAAAGTGTGATAAGAGACCTTGGGACACAGGTGGACAGTAGTCTCTCCTTTGATAATCACATTGCCACAGTAGTCAGGAAATCCTTCTACGTGGCACACCTTATCACAAAAGATTTCTCATCCAGAATAAAAGAGGTCATTGTTCCCCTCTACTCATCACTCATTTGACCCATTATAGAGCACAATGCCCCTTTTGGTATGTACCTCACAAGACATCTACAACAACTGGAAAGGCAGCAGAAATACTTCACAAACAGGATTACCGGCCTCAAACAGATGCCCTATGCTGACCGTCTCAAAAAACTCCAGCTTTACTCCATCACATATCGCCTACTCAGAGGTGATCTCTGCCTAACATACAAAGCTATGTCAAACCCAAAGCTGTTGGACATGCTCCACTTAAAGAAATCCCAATCCCTCCAAGCTACACGCTCTAGGGACCTAAACCTTGTCAACACAATAAACAGAACATGCCAGAGGGATAGATTCCTGTCCCAGAGACTTCCCATACTCTGGAATAAACTATCTATCTATATCAAACAAAGCTCCTCATTAGCACTCTTCAAGAAAAATCTTGATGATTGGATGGGAAATAGGAAATTCACCATGGGGATCACCTCTGTTGCTCTGCTCGACAGTGGCACAGGAAAATAATTTTCTTGGGTGGCAAAAGCCAGGGTATCTTTTTGACTGGGCTTGTACAGGCCCCAGGGCTGATAGCCTAGTACCTACCTATGAACTACTAATTTCTGGGCTGAAACCACTCCTCCGGGGACAGATACGCTGCTCAAAGCTCCCTCTCTCACAGTGAACAGAGAAACGTCCTTCTATCCAAGAAATGTATGGCCAAACACAGAAACTTGTAACACAGCCCTGAATTCAGCACTAACCTGAAAACTGGACTATACTAGCTCAGAAAGGTGGGAAAACAAGTATTTTTTTTTTCAGAAGATAAAGCAGATACAATCATAAAGACACTTTAAATGCACAGAAATGGCTATCACACTTGAGTGTGTTCCCTACAACAGTTAAACAGGTAATTTAAACACAGAAATGACTTTGTTAAAGGGCAAGCAGTAAAATAGGTACAATATGTAGCTGAAACAAGCTTTTTAAATCATAAAAAATCTAGAAAATTGGCATTTTAGGTGGAATTAGTTAAAGGCAGTAAGAAAATGCAGAAAATTATACTTAATCACTCCGAAGTCTCTCTTTTATCTCTCTGCTGCTGTAGAACTCTGCAGAGCACCAGGCAAGAGTGTATTTGGCAGGAGATGCACGTTTTGAATCCAGTTCAAATATAACTTTACAGGGGGGATAGAATAAATATTGGCACACATTTTTGCATATGAATGTGTTGTTGTTGGAAACTCAGTTATTCTCAGTATTGATAGAGGAAAACTACACTTTCTCCTACAGTTTAACTCAGCTCTTAGGTTGCATGTCTCATTATAATATCATTGCATTATGGTGTAGGTACCAATAACCTGCTTATATTTTTAAAACATTAATTTCCTTACTTTGGGATCAATTGAAGGAAAAGACCAACCACTTTTTTAAGCTTAACTTTTCAAATAGTTTGTCGAGGAATTTGTCTATACCTGCATGGCATACCACAGACACAGAGAAATTTGTAATCAGGTGCTGTTGGCAATCTTATATGGTTAATTAGTCCTGCTGACATCAGGAGTTCAGCAGCTGCTGAAAAAAAAAAGACAGAGAGGTGTGACATTGTTTCCCATTGTCTTTATTGCAGAGAGGAAGAGAACTTGCACTGATTCACAGTTGCTTTCAATGTAGTCATGACTTTTATAGCAAAACAGAACAATCAGATCAGTAAATGGTTCAAAGGCAGTTGTCACATCCTTTAACAAATTTACATAAGCAGCATCACAGTATTAAAATATTATTTAAACTTTAAATGCTTGTTGTTTATACTGTTCTTCCTTTTAAGATGACTTGTATGCATTATTAAAGATGTCTGTGACATTTAGAAAAGTCAGAAATTATTTTCCTTCTAATTCTAATTCTTCTAAATTATTAATACATTTACCAGTGTGTGGGGAGAAGAGCCTGTCAATTCATTGTGGAGTACAAATAGATACTGTGAACAAAGGCCTGGAATTTAGCTACTTTTTTGGTTGCAGCCATGTAACTCCTTAGTATACTGCAAAACTAACTGAAGACACACACAAATAAGGCCATCTCAGGAAATAAAAGAAACAGTCTTGTTACTATAAGGTATATAAGATATCAGTGACTAACAGTAATCCCATTCATTATATGTCAATGGTATGGGAATCCACCACTATTTCCTTATGTCTAGCATGATTCATATAAAGCAGACTTGAAATGGATTATGGGAAAGAAAAAGGCTTGAAACATCACATTGATATGTCAAGCCCCATTGGCAGCCATTTTGCAGAAAACATATTAAAACTGTGTAATAAGCAGAGTGATTCTGATGTATTAAAATAGCTCAGGAAACATAAATAACATGAAAAAATATATTTTTTTAGTTTCAAGGTGAAGTTTTCCTTTTGCAACATGTGAGCTGTGTTCTGTCTCCTTTTCCACTATTTGGCATTACCTAAAGTCCTGATAACATGTGGCAGAAATTAATTTTCTGATGTGGCAAGGAGATGTAAGAAGGATGAATGTGTTAGTGTAATGCACCTGTTGCTCTGGTCATTGGTAGATATACCCTTTGATTGTTTCAACTTTCCTTTCAATTGATTTCAATATTTTAATGCCTTTTGCATTTGCACATTTTTGGCAGTGCAAAAGCATGGTACACAGTCAAAGGAAAAATGAAAAAAAAAACATACGGCCTGCCTTTTTTAGTGCAAACTAGCCTGGTGCTGGTGCATGTCCATCAGCACTCTGGATAGTACTCAGTGAGGAAAATGTACCTGTCAGCTAACTGTGACTGTGGTACAAGTTGTAATTGCATTTATCTTATAGAACAAAGACAGGTGATACAGAGTTTGAATCCAGTTTAAAGTCATGTTTACAGAGGGAGTTAGAATGCCATTTGACACAACAATTTGATTAGGAATGGAACTCAGAATACAAATGAGTATCATAACTATGTTTATTGCAACACGTGTCATTAATGCTTTATTTAGAGACCCAATATAATGTGCATAAAGTTTCTTAAACATGGCAATGATACTTCATTTGTAATGCATTTGTCTTGCACAGGTATGATGTGCACAGTAGTTTTATGATTATTATGACTCATCACAGATCATAAGTATGTGTGTAGGAGAGTATGGCTTGTGAAGTATGCATGTACCATGCCCCAACATGTATTACTCAGTACATCTGAAATGTATTTACAACCCCAAATCTTGTCCTTTACATTCAAATACAGTCACATGGCTACTTAAAGTTGCACACATACAGGAATCTCTTATGTATATCTCCATTTATTCTTAAATTAGTATAGCCATAATTAATGGGTCTATAATACATCAACGAATGATTAAATGTTCGAATCTCTAAAGACTGACCTTTAGAGATCGAACATTTAAATGTTTGAAAATGTTTAAAAAAAAAAAAACAAAGTGGCAAAAAATAAAGGGTGTAAGCAGGGGGCCAAGCCCCCCTGCACCCCCACACCCCCCTACTTAAATATACCAACTCAAAGATTGCACTACAGTGTAGGGAATGGGAAATTTCTCATTTCCACGCTGTAGTGCACTGATGTGCGATCTCTGAGTTGGTATATTTAAGTAGCGGGGGGTGTGGGGGGTGCAGGTGGGCTTGCTCCCTGCGAACACCATTTTCTGTTACTTTTTTTTGTTTGTTTAATTTTATTTTATTACATCTTTGAACATTTAAATGTTTGATCTCTAAAGGTCGACCTTTAGAAATTCAAACATTTAATCATTTGTTGATGTAATATAGACCCTAATTAACATACTAACCAGTAAGTTCTCCTTTGGCACTGACAGTTAATTAGCAAAAGTTAACAGTTATCCTTCTTTTTCTCATGGGTTCACTTCCCAGCTGGTACTACTCAATCTTGCTAGTGAGTATGTCCAAACAGCCATATATGTTGTACGTCATACCATTTTCCTGCAACAAACAACAAGAATAGCAAACACATTAAAGCATTTTACTATTTAACATTGGAATATGTGTCAGTATCTTCAACATCAAACATGGCCAGATCTCACTGCTATAGTTTACACCTTCTGTAATTTCTAATGTATTCAGTGCCAATGTATCTATCAAGGAATTGCTGTGCTTTCAATTACACAGATGCAGCTGTCAAGGCTGTATGCTTTTGTGCACAAGTTGTTACATATAAAATCTGAATTGGTTGCCAATTCTGACACATATTTTAACTTGATTTCTGCAGACATGGTCAGGGAAGGTAGAGATGATATTCCATTTAGAGCACAAAGGTGGGGTGTTGAGATGTTCTCCAGGATTTCTGTGTTACTCCTCATCAAGCTTTCTGATATCTGTCCTGGCATGTCTTTGAGTTTGGTAAGATGTAAATGTTGAGTATGTCATTGGCATTACTTGTTTTCCAAGTGGTAATGCTTTGGATTGCATGGCTTCATTCAGACTTGTATGTATTACTGTAATTCTTTTCTTCATACTGTAGAGCTGTATAGGATATCAAGGCTTACTCATAGATAACATTTCTCACTGTATGGGATTATGCAAGATTATCAGAAAGTGTGACTGGGGCTATTTTCTGACACTTTCTTGAGTGATTCTGTTGTTTATATGCTGTTATGACAGTGCCCACTGCAATCCTTGTGAGCATGCCCAGTGTAATGATATTAGATGCACACCATTTATGACAGAAGACGTTAAACTAATAAAATGCAATCAGATGTCTGCTGTCATTTGTAACTTATGTATTCTGAGTGCTGTAATGTTATTGTTTAACATTTAGATGAATATGCAACACATGCTTGTCTAATATTTTTATAGGTAATATATCCCCTTTCTATGGTTGCAAAGGACAGCAAATGGCAATAACATGTCCCTTTTAAATGTGTATAGCACAACTGCAGGGTTCTTTTATTCTTGTTTATACATTATGAAGTGGAAAATACAGCAGTATTGTTGATTAGCACAAATAAATTCATTGTATATATATTTGAAGGCCTAGTCCTAGGTGTAGAATTCTGTGTCACAGTTTCCATTTTCAGCCAATAGAAGATGTTACCATTCGAAAATCACGTATATCTCTGTAGTTTCCATTTTTTACCAGCTTCCAGTTGAACCTCATAAATATGCAAATGTTGTAACATATTATTGTACATTAGAATATTGCTCTTGAAAGCAGGCATATTAGAAATATCATTTTCATCTTTTAAGATCTCTTTTTGTAAATCGCTCTCAATTGGCTCAAAAAAAGTCCTTCATGAGAGACATATAATCTGCACTTAACATTTGTTTTGACATTGCTTTTTATACACCGATGAAGGGATTTGTGTTTCTGAAAGCTTTGTTTTATTAAAATAGCATTTCTACAAGTCCAGTATGTTATTTTTGTAACTGTTAACAAAGCTTAGCATTTTCAGAAAACTGGAAAATTTACCCCTTGCCAGTTTTTGTAGACTGACTATTAAAAATTCCGTGTCCAAGATCAACCATACTTTGAGGGATTCATTCATGAGATTTTATTTCTAAGATCACCCCACACTTATAGAGTGATCAAAGCAGTTTCCTTCCAGTTGACATGATTGGCTCATTTAACAGTATATCCTACCAAATTGGTCCTGAATATTTCAATTCAGCCCTCTTGATTTGACTTCCTTAGGTGGCTGATTGATTAATTTTGCCACTACCCATATGGAATTTCTTTTGCTTAATTATATTTTGTCAGAAAGAGAGCATTTCAAACAAACATATGATGTGGCTGTGGGACTGCTTGTGTCCCCATTTACACCAATTTAGTTTTGTACTGGTGGGAGAAAACTTTGGTTTTAAATACCAACTTCAACTACTGTTGGCAATTATTCTTACATTAACTAGATGATATGTTCATCTTTTGGACAGCTTCAGATAATCGTATCACTGAGTTTACTAATTTTTTAAACAAATCTTCCTTTTTGAAGTTTACTCACCATCACTCATATGATCATTTTGACTTTCTTGTCATCCACCTTTGGAAGGATCATAACCAACAAAGCTTTCTATCAAGCAAATATAGGAAACCTAATTTTTCGAGCCATTTTTTCCATTTCACAAGCTGTAGCCCTTTACACTGCAAGAAAAACATATTTAAGGGGCAGTTGGTCTGGGCAGGTAGAATGTGTCCCACAATTTAAATTTTCATGAAGGAAAGCAAACACATATACTGTAAAATATATTCTTGGAAAAGGGATAACCCCATGCTTTCTTCATCCCTATTCAAGTAAAAGTCTCCAGGGATTGGTGGACTAAATTTTCACCTTTATTAGGTTCTTCCTTGGCTATTGACATCACCACCATCTCTACATATAATCATATTCTGGTTAAAAACACTGAATTTTCTAATGCATTTTTGGTTTAATATAATTCACATTTTAAGTTTATCAAGGATATTGTGGTCAGAAATTGGAATAGTTTAAAGGCAGATGAAACTGTTTTCAATGTACTGGCGGAAACACCTAAAAGTGTTTATAAAACAGGGACAAATGTGAAAAATATTTTTGAAAATGTTACTGTTTTTTCCTGACAGAACTTTTACAGGTACATGTAAATGTGTGATGCCTGCATCCAATGCTCCTATATTTTGGAACCAGAAATCATCACTTTGGATAATTATTGTAATTCTAAAATCAAGTTGGTTTACAGTAACTGTCTCACGTAGGGTGTGGTATATATATTTTTATTGCCTCTGTTGTTCCTGGTTTTACATTGGGAAAACTGAGAGATAACTCAAGAGAAGGATATACAAACACACTCATGATTTGGTGGAATAGGATAATGTGGGGGTCCTTGGGAATTATTATTAGAACAAAAGGAATTACTTTGGCAAATTAAACTAAACAGATCAACATTTCCATTATCCCTGCCCTGAAGTTCAAGTCTTTCAAGATTTAGACCATTACAGTATAAGTGTACTTCATTTCAATGAATTTATTCTTTTTTATTTTTGTAGTTTTCATTGTTTATATCTAGTTTTTAATACAGTACAGTATGTTAATACAAGCCATTACTGTATATCAGTTATCTGTATGTACATATGTGGATTTGTTCTTTCCACTTGTACTCCTGTTACTATTTTGTATTTAAATGCATACATTTTTATTGGCTACTTTATATATCACATGACCTCTACTTGCCTATTTTAACTTTTTTTAAATGAATTTCCTGGTTTTACAGAAGTTCCAAAAGTTTTCATGGATGAAAGCCCTAAGCCAGTATTTTTTACCTTTTATTATTTACTCACTAAACGGATGTTCTATATTGAGCACACTCATTTCTTGAGATTGCTTGAGATTAGCTGTTCAGTGTGCTTTCTGTTGCCCATTCTACTGAAAGAAGATGTTTTGTTGATCTTCACTGACTGAAAGAACTTTTAGGAACTTCCATTTATTTTATATTCCCTATCACACAACTCAGCATTTTATTGACATTTATATCAGATTTACACACCTTTGTTATACTGTTGCTTTGTGCCCCTTCCACATCATTTGTTAGCTCGTCCATTTTTATTTTTGTACATCGGTCAAGAATTATGAACAATATTAATTATTTCTACATCAATATGAATGTATTTATATTAAATATATTATTCTTTGTGACATAAGCACATTTGACTGTGTTATCTGAGTACATTTTCACCCTTTACCCTCCTCTCTTACTTATGCATTATTAGCATTGCATTCTGAGTACATTCTTCCCATTTAACTTCCACTGCATCTTAATTCTTTCAATCAACTTGCCCTTACTTTGCATAATCTGTACATGTCTGCTTACTTATTATGTTTACCTTTCATTTAAATTCATGTGCACAAGCTTCCCTGCACCTTTTAATGGCTACCAACACTTCTGCTGATCACAAAAAGGTGCTGATAAATACCTGAAAGCAATGTTTGTTTTCATCCAGATATATTAAAGCAGTCTGATTTCTTCTAATATTTTACTTTCATCAAGCTAAACAAAAGCAATTAGTAATTTTTCCCGAACTGCAGAACTGAACCAAAAATATTTTTGTTCTTTCTTTGTCATAAATCATAAAAAGCCAACTGATGTCTCATATACTCCTTAAAAGTTAAAAGCATTAACTTTGTCATAATATATGCACACACACACACACACACACACACACACACACACACACACACACACACACACACACACACACACACACATATAGATACACATGCACATACATACATATGCAAACAGATTGATATTCATGTGTGATGTGTGAGTGGAGGCCAGCTTGTGTACACAATGCTACCGTTGTAATGGTGACATTATGAAAAGCCGGGCCTCTATAGGAGCAGAGCTGCCTCCCCTGTTTCTTCACCTCTAGTACACAGAATGGCTGTCTTACACTTGCTGTAGAACTGACTTTAAGCTGCTTTTTAGACTCTGTAGCTCACGTGTGTGTACACTGCATACCAGCTTCCTGTTTCATTTGCAGCTACAGTGACAGGTTTCCCCTAAACAGGAGGATAGAATTTTACCCACATTTATCAGTGTCCTAGCCCTGCACAGTGCAGAGCATGTGTTCTAATATTGCCCAGCGCTCTGAACTAGCCTGATTAAATTATGTACTTGAGATTTTTTTCATTTTAATTATGTATTATTATAGTGAGTTCTACATCCATATTTTAAACCATTTGTGAAGCTGTCATTCTTCCAGGACAGTGTCTACTTAGGGAGCAGGATATGGTGTTAAACAAGGATATGATGTGTCATATTTGTGTGAAAAAATTAAGCAAATCATTTTTCATTGAGAGTACACTAGCTATATCTCTGAGAATGGAAAATTCATACAGCTTGCATGAAAAACAAATGTTTTTCTTTTATTGAAACCACTCATGATTATATACGGTTGCACTATGTATCAGGTATGCATGTGAGTTGTATTTTAAGACTGCCTTACAAAGAAACATCACTCAACATCCATAATGCAATCAACATGGCAGTCTTTGGTGAACAAGACGTTCTTTGCAGATGTAATTTTTTCAAAGATTTTTCTACAGGTCCTCCTGTCCCAATATTTGCTATCTATTGTGTGGCCACATGTTCCCCAGACAATTCACATCCTTATATGGTCATGAGCTGACCATAGTTAAACACTTTTGTAACTGAAGAAATAATTTAAAAGTCACATGAGCACACAAAAAAGGTGCCCGCTCACTCCTGTGAAAAATACACAAAGTAATGTTGGCATTTGAAACCTATAGAAAGGAATCTGTGAATGTACTTTACATGGCATTACCAGTGTCTTAAATAATCAACAAGGTAGTCCTGAAGAGAAACCCTAGTTAATTTTGAAAGCATTATGTCATATGATACTTCACAGCTTTTGCTCCATTTGTAAACTAAAATAGCAAATCCCAATTTATTTCATTACCCCACTACATGCTTTTCCTCTGTACCATTTATGATACAGTTTGATATTATTTACAATGTAATAGGTAAATATCCTTCTAATATCTAAAGGTATCCCTCTGTAATCTTCATTCTTTTTTCAGAAATCTCCATGTCTGAAAAATGACTAACATGTTTAGCTGGGCTCCCTACTGAAATGTCTGCACTTGAACTGTTGTTGAGTGTTTACAAACAAACAAACAAAAAAAAAAGACAGAAAATGCAGAAGAAGAAGAATGAATGAATGAATGAATGAATGAATGAATTTTGAACATTGCTCTGCAAGCCCCATTCTACCTCCCATGATTTATTTATTTATTTATTTATTTATTTATTTATGTTACATTTGTTGACCGGACTAGTCTAACGGGATACATCTAGTTTTTCAGTAGAGGCCCGGGGAGATAAGCTCCGATGAAAACAATAACAAAATCATATATACAAAATTAATGTAAACAAGGCACAATGCAGGTACATTAGTGAGACTAATCAAAGAGGTTAGAAGTTCATAACACAGAGCAAAATAAGAAGGTATAAGTAGTATAATACAAATGCAGTTTCAATACATAATATATGGAAGAGAAGGCAGCTGATTATATACAATTTATTAGTACAAAAGTATTTACATTAATGAAATTCAAGAAGATGTAAGTAATAGTATCTAGAGGGAGAAGGTTTGTTGTTCTTATTTATTTATGTTATTTATTTATTTATTTCCAGTTTGGTGACCAGGGAGGTCCACTGGGCTCAATAGCCCATTTTCAGTGGAGGCCCGGGGAGAAAATCTCCATAGTACAAAGTATAAACTACATAATTCAGACTACATAGTACAAAAAAAAGCTAGATAATTCAAAGTTAACAAAATACAATACACAGTAGCAAAAAGGTGCAGTAACAACTTGTAAGTATTAAATAGCAAACTAAGAACAGTTAAACTGCAACATATATACAATATATAATACATATTTACATGATTATAGGTTGAGAACAGCAGTATAGAGTATAATTTGCTCATAGCTTAGAAATGTCAGAAAGTAGTTATCAAGGGATAGATCCCTGGTAAGTAAGGAAAAAATGGGACTTTGAATGTGATAAAAGTGATCATGAGTTAAGGAAGTTAGGTAGGTAGAGAGCAGTTGCACTTCCAACTATGGGAGAGGTAGGAATGGAGCTGGGTTTTGAAGTGTTCAAGGTTTTCAGAGATTTGTAGAGATGGAGGGAGAGAGTTCCATTTTTGTGCTAAGGTAAAGGATAGAAGTAGCTGCCCAGTAGGACGATTTGGTTTATACACAGAGGTTAGGTTTTGGTGGGCAGATCTTAGGGGTCTGTGAGGGTTGTATGAAGGTAAGATGTTAGCAAGTGCTGGACATGTATTAGGTTTGAAAATAAGCTTGTGGGCTGTACAGATTTGGAGGTAGTCCATGTAATTGGGAAGTTCTAGCCACTGCAGCTGGTGGAGAGGTATACAGTGGTGAGTAGAGTATTTGGATGAAGTTGCAAACTTTGAGATTTTATTGTAGCAGGTTTCCAGTTTAGAAGAGTTGGAGGAAGATAGATTAGATTGGTTAGTAAGGGAGCACCATACATCAGAGGGGGTAGTAAGTAGGTTGAGGCAAGGGTCTGTTTAGTTGAGGGGGAAAAGTAGTGTGAGATTTTGTACAGCATGCCAAGTTTCTGATGAGTTTTCTTAATATTTAGTCGAATATGGATATCAAATTTTAGTTGCTCATCAATAGTAACTCCAAGACGTTTGGCAAAAGGAACAATTTCTATAGTGGAATTAGCAAGAATGGTAATTTTAAAGGAGGTTTTGTCAAGAGGGATAGATTTTGATGGGGAGCATAGTAGGATTTTAGATTTGTTGGCATTTAGGGAGAGATGATTTTGAAGCATCCATTTCTCAGTAGTTGACAAAGCAGATTGAGTTTTAGTTTGGAGCTCAAGGAGGTTGGAGGCAGAGCAGACTAGTGTTGAGTCATCTGCATATTGTACTATTCTGCTGTTGGGAATTGATGTGTGGAAGTCATTAATGAAAATATTAAAGAGCATAGGGCCGAGTATGGATCCCTGGGGTACCCCGGTTGGGGTTGGAAGGAAGGCAGAGGTACCAGTCTTCCATTTCACAGCCTGGGATCTATCAGAGATGTAGCTGCTGAACCAGGTAATGGTGTTTTGTGAGAGGTTAAGTTTAGAAAGATGGGTAAGGAGGTGGGTATGTGAGACAGTATCAAAAGCTTTGGAGAGGTTGAGGGGGACTGTGGATACTAGATTGCCAGAGTCACAGACTTGGTTTACTATGTCTAGGAATGAAAGAAGAGCTGTTACTGTGCTATGGCTAGAACAGAACCCATGTTGTGTTGGGGTGAGGAGTTTGTTATTTGTAAGGAATGGCATTAGCTGGAGGTGGATACATTTCTCAAGAATTTTTGAAATAGGAGATAGAATTGCTATGGGTCGGAAGTTGGAGTAGTTATTGTTTTTGCCTCCTTTGTGGAGGGGTAGGATAAAGGTGATACACCATAGTTTAGGGACATATGATTCCTGTATGGATCTGTTGATGAGTATACTAATGGGAATGGCAATGCTGTCTGCTGCTAGTTTTAGAAAGATAGAGGGGATGTTGTCAGGGGCATTGGAGGAAGTCTTATGTTTAGAGAGAAGTTTTTTTTTATGTATGATGTGGGGATGGGTTTGAGATGAAATGTAGGAGGAGTGTTTAGGATGGAAAATTGGGGAGATGATTTGAGATGGGGGGAGGAGTTGTTGTTAGGGAAGGTTTTGGTGAGTTCTGCTATCGAGTTAGTAAAGAATGAATTGAACAGTGTAGCTATTTCTGTGTCATGTTTGCTAGTGTCGGGGCAAGGGTTGTTTTTGGTGCCTGGATTAAAAAGGGAGTTGATGGATTTCCAGAATTGTTTGGGGTTTGTGGAATGAGTAGTCTGGAGTTTGATATAGTATAATTTTTTATCCTGTGTAATACATTTTTTAGCTAAGTTGCGGAGTTGTTTATACTTAAGAAGGGTGTCAGGGTGCTTATTATGATGGTAGAGTTTCCAGGTCTTGTCCCTATGTTGCATGAGTGTTTTGGTATCTTTAGTAAGCCAGGGGGCGGAATTGGTTTTTATGGGTTTTATTGTTGGAGGGGCTTGGGAGTTAAGGGTATCCAAGAAGGTTGAGTTGAAGTATTCAACGGCATTGTCTAGAGGAAGAGTTTTTAATTTGTTCCAATTTATCAGTTTGAGGGAACTGGAGAAAGCTGTGGGGTTAACGTTTGTGAGATTCCGAATATGGATATATTGGTGTAGGTGAGGAGAGGAGGGGTTGCTCTATGGATGAAGGTTGGCAAGTGATCACTAATGGAGTCTGGTAAGGTGCCACTGTGGGAGATTTTATTTGGGTGGGAGACAAGGATCCAAACGAGTATGGAGCCTGGGGGTTTATTTTTATTGGGTCTGGTAATAGCATTTGTGAGTTGAGTGAAATTACAGATTATTACCAGTGATCTTGTTCCAGTCAATCTGTACATCTTCTAGGATGTATGTCTCAAGGCTGATATTAGATGAGGCCCAAAGAAAGATTTCCTCAAGTGTATTTGTATTGTTTCCAGGGAAGATATAGAGGGCTATAACAGAAATACTTTTATGGTTATTTAGTTTGAGGTTTCCTATGACTAGTTCAGCATTGTTGAACTGAGGAATATGATTTTGGTAGGGAGTAATGGACAGTAGGCTAGAGTAGATTAAGGCTACTCCCCCACCCTTCTTTTATAGGTGGTCATGTCTAAGAGCTTGAAACCCTGGGGTATGATTTCAGAGTCCAAAATATTGGGTTTTAGCCATGTCTCAGAGAGGGCTACTATGTCAGGTTGGGTATGGTATAGCCAAGTGTGAAAGTGGGCTATTTTGCTTCTTAGACTTTGGGTATTGATGGTCAGGAACTTGAGGTATTTAGGGTTGGTAATATAGGTGGTAATGGGGGGGAGTTGGATTGCTGCTGCTAGTAGGTCCTAGGTTGGGGTGTATGTCTCCTGCTAGGCATAGGTAGCCAAAGGGGAATGAGAGCAGGGGTTTGGATTTACTCCTGGAGTTTTGTGGGAGGTACAAACATGCTTTGGGAATATGATGTTTCATTGAGGAGGGTAGGAGATTTCATTTGAAGAAGAGAAGTGGGTTTGGATGAATAAGAGAGAGGGATATTAAGTGAAAGTGAGATGTGGTAGAGTGATGATTAGTGTTAGGGGAGATGGTGGTGTGATGAGGGGAGAGGAAAGAAGTGGGTAGTTTGGAGGAGGTATAGGAGGTGGCATGGTATAGTGTTATTAGAAGTAGTATGCTGAGGGAAAGGATGAGAAGGGTGTGAAAGGGCATGGTAAGGTTTAGATATAAATTAATAGTTGGGGATTAGGTGTTGAAAAAGTAGTTGGATGTAGGAGAGAATGATAGAGTAGGAGGGAGGTGTATAGAAGAGTATACAATGCTTTAAGGTTTGGGAAGGGGGAGGGGGTGAGAAAGTATTGGTGGATGGGAGGGGAGGGGATAGTGAGGAGATGTGAGTGGATTGGATGAGACAAGTGGGAGGGGACCTATGGCTAGAATAATTGTAGGAGCACTGGGGGTGGGTGGAATTTGGGGGTAGGGTAGGGGAGCAGAGTGAGCCCCCAGGGTGAACGGAGCAGGTTAGAACAGGTAAAAGAAGAAATTCCAGAGACAGTCAGTGAGCAGCAGACTCTTGAGGAGCCCTTGGAAGTTCCAGGAGAGTGAGGTATGATAGCTCAGCTGTATAATTGTTAAAGGATAGTAGAGAGCAAATAGGAGGACAGTAGATAAGTAGCAAGGGACAACCTTAAGAGCAGTCTAGTACAGCAAGGTAAGTGAAAGGAAGTCTGGGATCCAATACAGGGGAGTAGGGATAATAGATGACCACACAGGCCGATATTAGGGTGCCACCTAGTGGCCAATAGGTATAATACAGCAAAGCCCTGTGGTATAGAGATAGCAAGAACAGATGACTCAAGTAATAGATCCTAAGGAGGGTAGAGTAGTTACCTGTCAGGTAGGGAGGGGTTTGGCTGCTGGGTACCTGCCTCGGTGGCGTGATTACATACACCAGTAGGTTATAGAGAATAATGTAATTTAACAGTAGTTCTAGGGTAAAAATGTACTTCCTTATTTCCTTTGGTAACAGGGAATTTAAAATAGGACGGTAGGTTTCTTTGGGCTGCAGATGAGCTGGCTGAGTCTAAGAGTAAGGGATCCTTATTGAGCAGGCAGAAAAGGATTCCCAAGTCTCTATGCAGGAATGGAGGTTGAAAGTTCCTTATTTTGTTTGGTAACAGGGAATTTAAAATAGGACAGTAGGTTTCTTTGGGCTGCAGATGAGCTGGCTGAGTCTAAGAGTAAGTGGTCCTTATTGAGCAGGCAGGAAAGGATTCCCAAGTCTCTATGCAGGAATGGAGGTCGAAAGTTCCTTATTTCCTTTGGTAACAGGGAATTTAAAATAGGACAGTAGGTTTCGTTGGGCTGCAGATGAGCTGGCTGAGTCCAAGAGTAAGAGGTCCTTATTAAGCAGGCAGGAAAGGATTCCCAAGACTCTATGCAGGAACGGAGGTTGAAAGAGAGGACATAAACCCTCCAGGGCCAGGGACACACAGCAGCCAGGGAAGATGCAGGATACTTAAGAAAAGGATCTTGATTACTGAGAAGAGGAGGGTAGGCTGAACCTAGTAAGAAGAGCTAGTTCATCAGTCAGGTTCAGAACAGGGGCACAAACAGTGTGTTTTGAGGTCAAGTTTCAATTTGATTTTGAAAAGTGATATAGAAGGAAGTGAGGAAAGTTCACTGGGAAGTACGTTCCAGGATTTTCCAACAGTATTAGAGAAGAGAGAGAGTCTCCAGCCCTATTGTTTGATTTACAAATATTGACAAGAAGTTTATGTGATGATCATAAGGTCTTCAGATTGTTATAGGGGGTGATGAGGGTACATAGTATAGGGGTATTTGTTGGTTGGTAAAGGGTTTTATGGACAATGGTAAGTTGGTGGAGTTTAAGCTGATTTTGTAATTCTAGCCATCCTAGCTATTTTAGATTGTAACACTGATGGGCTCTGAACGGGTTGCCTGTAGTAAATCTGGCTATGTTATTGTAGGAGTTTTCCATTTTATTAAGGTTGTTTTTGGATAGATTAGTATATATAGATGAGGCATAGAGGAGAGTTGAGATTAGGTGGGTATGAACAATAGTTATTCTAGCTGCAGGAGAGAGGAAGGGGTTGATCTTGTAGAGAGAGTCTAGTTTTCTATTAACAGTTTTTATAGTGTTGTTGATATGGGTGTTGAAGTTAAGGTTGTTATCTATGTTGGGGAACAAGTTTCCCCACACTCCCCAAACATATATGCTAACTCTTTGATGACCATATCTCACAGAAAAGGGAATATTTTGAGAAATGTCCATCAAGGGCTAAGTGTATACAAGTTCATTTTTTTCTGCTATTCGGTATCCATGTTTCTGGACTTGCTGTAGTGGATCCTGAAATTTTAAATTGTTACTGCTTTGGCTGGTTACATAACTGAACAGAGCACTAGACTGCCACAATATGTTTCCCATATCATATTCCTTTAACTTTTTCAGTTTATAATTAAGCCATTTTCCTAGTCCATTTGTTATCATAGGTGTAGCATAGAACACTTCATTGTATTTATGACACAGAAAAACAAAAATATTTTTTTTATTTTGTCAGGTGCTCACAGAAAAAAATCAAGGCAGTTTCTGTTATAATGGAGCTTTTCCTAACAAATACCAGCATTTCCCAGTAGGACCTTTTCAGCTTAATGGTGTAAAAAATAAATCAGGATCTGCCTTAATAAAAGTAAATGATTGGACTGTGAGAGTTATATTTAATTTCAGGTCTTGGTGAGAGGTGAAATATCACTGTATAAAAAAATTGTTTTTCATCAAATTACAATTCAGTAAATTTTTTTTCTGCAAGTTCTTAAAGTCATTGATTCATATATTGTCTTCCTCTTGATCTTAACTGCTTTCAGTAAAACTGATAACATAATGTAATAGATAATCCTCTTATGAACTAGATGTCAAAACAGGGGCTATTGCAGTTATTCAGTAGAAGCTGTACACCAACTGAGATCAGTCTCATGTTATACAGATAAAACAAGAAATATATGGTATACTTTACATATATCTACATGGGTAGTCTCAGAACAAGAATTATCATAAACAACATCCATCAAAATATACTGGGTATGCTGCAAATTGGCTTGCACAAAAAAAAAAGGATTACTGCAGGAAACAAGTACTCCAGCATCCAGCACCCCATGCTCCCATTACAAGTGGACAAAGTTCATCCCACTGAAGGTTGAATTCCCACATTTTAAGTGCTTTTTTTTCAGTAGGAAGAGCCTTTGAACTATCCAATGTGAGATGGGGCCCATGCATACCCCAACCAATATATGCCAACTCCACCGTAGCACCAACTTTATGAAGGGGGAAATTACCCCTGAAAAGAACATCACTGCTGGCAAAATTCACCAACACTGATTTCCTGGGGAGAAGTTCTGATCTTTAGCAGTTTGAATTTCAGGCAAATAAAGCCTGAGAATTCAATCATCCTCCACCCGTAGCTTGCATAAACCCCACAACTTTATATTTTCTTAAATCTGAGATTACAGAATACTGGTTATAAGAAGAAATGTGACCCCCCCCTCCACCTGCTCCATGATCTCGCTTTATTACATAGGCTTTTTTTTCAATGAGCGCTGATGAAGATTCATGTCCACTTTTTTCAACAGACAATATGCCTGCGCTTAAAACATAACACTGAAATCTGAACAGAAACACAAAAAAGTAATAAGTAATGTTGATTGTTAGTCCATTGTCTAGAGTTTACTTGTATTGGCATCAGGGAAGTCCTTCGTATCTCAGTGTGCATTACAGTATCAGAACAATCTAAAGCGAGATATTTGGTAATGAGAAGATTGTAACCATGGGAACATTACCGATGTCAGATACGGTGCCTCTGACAAAGGAACGTAGCTTAGAATCAAATAAACCGACTCCCTTTTATCAGAGGAAACAGCCCGTTAAAGTATGCAGACAAAAAAAACTAAAATTATTTATTTTATCAGAAGCTGGTAAACGGGATAAAAGCTTGTTTCTGATGCATATTGTTTTAGCAAAAGTGTCTGTACTTTTAAAATAAATTAGATGCAGTTTTATGTAGCTCAGTGAAACTTTTAAATAATTACTAAGAGCTTGAAATGACTATCTTTCTTCTTTATATTCAATTGTACCTACAGCAGGGATGAAACTAAGTATAATAAACATATAACTGGAATGTGCCTTTGCTTATTTCATGTATATACATTACATTATGTTATTTATTACAATAATTTGATATATCAAAGAAATGTATATACTCATGTGCTTCAAACACATAATGGAAATGCATTTGAAATATAATGCAACAGAAAGCGCTGATATATTTATTTTTCTTATGTCTGTCTCAGGCACCTCTTCAATGATATGAGTTCATGCTGCTTTTCAGACAAGAAAATGAGATGCATTCACATGTCACTCTGTCTTTTACAAAAATAGTCTGCATTTTTCTTAGGCAAATATTGTCACAAGTCACCTTGTTTTAGCAAATGGTTATACTACTTAGCTGCAGAAGGTATACAACTGTCTCAGCTAGTCTGGTGTTAAAACTAAGCTGTTTCTCTTAGGCAAGGGATCCATCATTTTACACTTTCTCATCTAACAATGTCATCATTGCTAACAAAGTACACTTTTACCCTTTGAACAGAAGTGTGTTTTCTTGTAACCTCTAGGGAACCATCATATTTGAAAAACGACATGAGTTGTGATTACCATAGGCACGCAAGGAGTTCTTTACAGAACACGTGATATACTTTTCCAAGGCTGGTCTTCCCATGACTGTCACTATATTCTGTTTGAATCAACAATATGATATGATTCCTGTCTGACTAGATACTATTCAATGCTTCTGAAAGTGAAATATCCTTTTTATAGTACAGTTCTGTGAATGCTATTAGATGGATACTGTGCAGCGATTCATAAAATTTCTAAAATTATTAAAATAAGCAGAAGTCTGCTTATACTCTGACAGAACTATGAAAACTGGAAGCAAGGATTCATTTACAATAGTTTGGTAGCATTAATGTAAATTACAAAATGATTCTAAAAAACAGGGAGGAAAGGTCTGAAGTTGAGATAATTCAGGATCCTGAGTCTATATCCATCTGAAAACAGAACGGCACAGATAGAGCAATGGTTATAGCTCAGGGTTTATATCTGGTTTCTTCTAAAAATATTTTTTACACAGAAATAACTATCGACGATCCTGTTCTCATTGATTTTCTGGTATACAGTGGTCTCTATCCCTTGTATTCCTCCTCTTTTTAACTGCTTGACGGGTCTTCTGCTAGCATAAGCTGCAGACCATACATGCATGAGAGGTGATCTGCAGTGATGTCATAGTGAGATAGCATAAACTGCAGATAACGCATGCATAAGTGGTGATCTACAGGGTAATCATAGTGAGATAGCATAAGCTGCGGACCTCGCATGCATGAGAGGACATCTGCAGTGATGTCATAGTGTGATAGCATAAGCTACAGACCTTGCATGCATGAGAGGTGATCTGCAGTGATGTCATAGTGAGATAGCATAAGCTACAGACCTTGCATGCATGAGAGGTGATCTGTAAAGATGTCATAGTGAGATAGCATAAGCTGCAGACCTTGCATGCATAATTTGTGATCTACAGGGTAATCATAGTGAGATAGCATAAGCTGCAGACCTTGCATGCATAAGTGGTGATTTACAGGGTAATCATAGTGAGATAGCATAAGCTGCAGACCTTGCATGCATAAGTGGTGATCTACAGGGTAATCATAGTGAGATAGCATAAGCTGCGGACCTCGCATGCATGAGAGGTCATCTGCAGTGATGTCATAGTGAGATAGCATAAGCTGCACACCTCGCATATATGAGAGGTCATCTGCAGTGATGTCATAGTGAGATAGCATAAGTTGCAGACCTTGCATGCATGAGAGGTCATCTGCAGTGATGTCATAGTGAGATAAAATAACAATGTGCTCGGCCTATAAGCAGTCACTGAAATGCCTCTCACCTTCCCCCCAGTGCAAACATACTAAAGCACTGGTAAGCATGTAATTCTCAACTAGTAGGCTCCCACTATAGAGGCGTTCATGAAATGCAGCCCCTGGTGTGAAGAAAAACTCACCTGGGCCCTTCCAAAATTGGACTTCCAGCTCCCAAGCCCATTCTAAAACTTGGGTCACTGGTGGTACAATCTGATACCTTGCATTTCCATTACAAGCCATACTAAGTACTGCATTTAGAGGTCAGGATGTTAAAGATCAGGGAAGTGGATGTCATACTGCAATGTAATTGCTTTTAAATTTGTTTTATTCAGAAGATGAGTATGGATATTGTAGTCAGCACTTCCAAAGGCTCAGTTTAAGGAGCAGATATACTTTTGTGAGTGTATGCCATATTCTGCATTAGTCAGTGATATTTCAGCTGCCACAATCCATCATTAATATACATGTTGTACCCTGTATGTTGGCAATAAATGCAAAATAATGCATTCCCTCTTAATCTCTTTATGAATTTACTCCAGCGATTATTATTTTTCACTGCAATAAAATCTTTCAACTCTTATGTCTGTTTTCTGAACAAAATGTATCCACAAATAAAATGTAAATGATATAATAAAGTGGAGCCACTTGGATTTCAAAATATATGCACAAAATAAAAACTGTGCTATGTAAAACTGAGATTGCCTGATCTACCCATAAACTATTGGGCAAATTGATTAAAAGGCTACATAGCACATATTTATTTATTTTATTTATTTTTATTATACATTTGTTTACCGGGAAAATCTGACTGGAACAAGGTCCATTTACAGCAGAGGCCTGGGAAGAAAAGCTCCATAACATAACAGTACAAATACAACAAATGACAAAAGAATTTCTGTACAGATGCATACATACAGTCAGAGATCCATGTCTTTAAATGACAACACATAATCCACAAATGACAGAAATTTTTTATACAGTGGCATATATACAATTAAGGACATTTTTTTTGTACCTTAGTTTGATTTGAGCAAGCTTGGTATATAGATAGCAAAACTTTGAATTCCCTATTGGTAGTACAAAGCATAAAAATGAAGGAATGAAATCTGGAAAATAATGCTATTCGGGAGATATGTCATAGCGTGAGAAATAGTTTGTAGGATAGTAGTTCTTGATAGGGAGTATTTGAGTCGTACAGAATAGCTGAGGTAAGCAGTGAGGAGATGAGGTGTGGCAAGTTAGGAGGAGAGCAGAAAAGATTTTATGTGATACAAGGACAGAGCCATGATTGCAAGAGGTGTGACTTTAGTGATGTATTGAAAAGTGAGATGGATGGTGCAGAGGAGATACTTTTGGGGATTATATATAATTATAATTATATTTTTTATATATATATATATATATATATATATATATATATATATATATATATAAAATATATTATATTATATTATATATGATAGTGACTCACACATGCAACGTTAGTTATATATCTTTGTGTAAATTTGCAGCTAATTAAGCTAGATATTTCATAAACATTGCAATGTTGATATAGAAAAAGACTCACAGATGATTCCTACTATATTTCTGATTAATATTCCAAATTTACAGTTAATAACTGCATGGAGATTTATCACGGCCATTAGGAAAATTGTACTGTTAGTACTTGAACAGGTATGGCAACATTTATTACTTTTACAGAATATTAAACAGCTCTGTTTTAAGAAATTATAACATATCTGTATCCCTATATACTACTTTATAAAGGAAGGAAACGGTTAAAAACTGCTGTCTTATAAAGGAAATTCCAAAAGATCGCCTGAAATAAATTAATTCTTTAAGTCATAAACTCATGTTTGCAAGTAGGTATCTTGTAGATCTTATAACTAAAAAATAATACACAGCTGTGTACATTGTAATTCAAGATGTGATTTTTCAGATGATATTCTGGCTTTTTAGTTGATTAGCAGGGAAATTCGGAGTCTTAAGACTTCATGGTATAAAAATGATTGCTATGCTGGAAACTTTGTGAACTACTGTGGGTTCTTATTGAAATGGTACGGGCTGCAATTACAGTTCTCAGAACTGTGAGGCAGATTGTAAGATTGTATGAAAAAAGGAGTGTGTGTGTGTGTGTGTGTGTGTGTGTGTGTGTGTGTAGCCTGAAACATCATAAGCCTGAAAATCAAAATCCTGAAACCAAAAGCCTGAAAATTCAGAATCCTGAAAACTCAAAACTCAAAATCCTGAAAACACAAATAATGCTAATATGTCACTATAAAGACACTAATATCTACCAACTGACCCCCCCTAACCCCCCTAACTCCTCCGTCAGTCATCGCACACTCACTCACCTGACCCCTGCCTAAACCTAACTCACTTTAAACCGCCCTAACCCCAATATTTGTCACTATTGCATACATGCCCACAATGACATCAGTATGTCTATTTTGTGTTTTCAGGATTTTGAGTTTCAGGATTTTGGTCTTTCAGGATTTTGGTCTTTCAGGATTTTGAGTTTTCAGGATTCTGAATTTTCAGGCTTTTGGTTTCAGGATTTTGATTTTCAGGCTTATGATGTTTCAGGCTTGTGTGTGTATATACATACATACATATATATATATATATATATATATATATATATATATATATATATATACACACACACACACACACACACACACACACAAATACATATATGTATACTTAGTCTAAGGTTGTCATAGCTCAGAATGCAACCAGAGATATTGGATTTAGCCTATGGAAGTGTTTGTAATGCTGGGGGCAGGGACTGCAAAAATACAAAACATTGAGTTTTGACATTTGTTGCAGTTTTCTCCAGTTCACACTTTACTTTTTGAACTTCTTGGACTCACAATTATGACTCTTATATTTTCAAGGGGGAGCACTGAGATGCACTTTACAGACTCACTGAGTTCTGCAATGTATTGTTTTTAATGTGGTCACTGCAGGTGAAATTCTCCTTCTGATGGGGATACTTTGACTTTGGAGATGAATTTGTTGAGTAAAAGATGCAAAGAAGAGAGCCCTAAATGGGGTATATTTGGATCATTGCACTCTCATCCATAAGCAGGACTTAAACTGTTTTTTTTTTTTTTTTTTTTTTTCAGGCAGAATGTGAAATCCTGATGTTTCTGATAGTAACATGGAGCTGTGGAAACAACGGTAGTGTTGATTTCTTTTGCTGAAACTTCTAAACAGAAGACTTAAACAAAACTTTTTACTACTGTCAAGTCTGCAAATTATGTTAGGTCCAGTTTCAGTTCCTTTAAATGAACATTGTTGTCCACATCTTCCCGTAGGAAATCAGTTATAACCAAAGTGTCTGGAAGTATTACAAATGATGCAAGGTAAAACTGGTTTAATTGCACTCCATGAAATCAGTCTTATTACACTGATCTGCTAAACTGGAGCTGGTTCTATGTATTTGTTCCTTCTACATGGGAGAAAGGGAGAGTCCCCAATTATTTTCATTTAGGTAAATATTTGTCATTTATTACTGAATAATTTGATGTTTTCCAGTTTTCATTCTCTCATTTATAGTGTTCCAGAAGCATCTTCCTTTGCCTTGCTTATGGTTTCAAAGATAATTGCTTACTAAACATTTTTCAGCAGTACTGTATACCAGTTTTGTAGGAAGAGAGGGAAATGTATATAAAGGGACTGATGCAGCAGATTTGAAGCATACACCAAGTGGTCTCACTTCTGGTTTAGTTTCTGATGGGTACATATGCTTTGTATCGATCTAGTGGCCGTATTATGAGTGAAATTCACGTATCTGAAGTAGTAAAGCTATCCTTTTGCAACTGTGGTGGTGCCTTTTATTTTTTTTTAATACTACAGTACCGGTTATGTCTATTTTTTTGTTTGTTTTTTTTTGTAGAAAGGGCATACCTACTCTCTGAAGAATCGTAGAATCATGAAGAGAACAGGTTTCTATGTATTGCCAACTGTTCCTTTGATAACTTAAAAATGGTAGCAACACCTGATGCTCAAAACTGATTACTGCTAGAAATCTGAGATACATTTTGATCTCATACTATGCAAACCATTTTATTAAATGAATTTAAGCATTAATTTTAAGAATTACAAGTATGCATTTAAAAGAAAAGTAGCTTAAATAGTCTTGCACTGCAATTACCCTATATGCTGATTTATCTTAAATAATCTTGCACTACATTTACCTTATATGCTGATTTGGAAGTAAATGGTCCTACTATCAGAAGAGTAAAGAAATACAGAATAAAATGGCTGGACTAAGGCAGATGTGATTCCTGTGGGATGTTTCTGACCTTGGATATTTTATAAATGAAAGACCCAATGGAAACAAATGCAGTTTTATGGTATAGACAGATAAGGCCCTAACTACAACCCAGATGACCCATGTTCGGTGAGGAGCTCAGGTGCTGGAAGAAATGGGTGAAGAGGGCAGGAGTTTGAAGCTTACAGTGACTGGCTCATCCTAGGGTAAGATATCAATGACTGTAATACCATAGGATTTTGGGCTTGGCAAGCATTAGCCAGTGATAGTTGTCATCACTGAGTGTGTGTTAGAGCACATGTACATCAATGTGTGGAAGCAGGAG